>NW_010233044.1:0-13813 GCF_000690775.1 Eurypyga helias | reverse complement strand
ACCTCCCGGCCGCGAGGCTCGAGGTTCTCCGGCCGCGGAGCCCTGCCCGAGCGACCCCGGGGCTACGGGAGGCAGCGCACTTCTCCTCGGGTACCACCCCTCTGCCTCAGCCGGCGGGAGTCTCGCAGGCCGTACCGAGGCTGGCACCCTCGAACCGGGGCGGGCGCACCTCGGGCTCACTTCTTCGGTCCTGGCTGGTTAATCGGTCCTCGCTTCTTCCTTAGAAGACTTTCCAGCCTGCTATAGCCGAGCCTTGCCCTCCGGGGAGGCCGATAGAGGAGATGACCTGATCAGGGATCTCGCTATTTCAATTGTTTGATGATTTCAAGGTGTAAGTAGCCGAATCAACGTTGACTTCTTTACCCGTTATCCCCAGGGGACGCTAAAGTGAGAGGTTACAGAAAATTGGATTGATCTGTAAGGCTACACAAGGACCGACACAGTTATTGACATATAAACTTAATATCTTGTTGCAACAAATACAGTAACTGAGACCTCTCACAATCATGGTAGCTGACATACACTGAGGCCCAAATAACCTGAACTTTTTTCAACTGTAGCAGCACAGAATCCATTTCAAATTAATTTCTGAACAATGATATAGTGCAGGTAAGTGCATGCTGTAATATACAAGCCCTGCTGTCCAGCCCAAAGTATCCCAAAAAAGGGATATTTTACATTGCTGTCTGAGAAAGCAGGATGAAAATAGATACAGGCTTGTCTGTGCCCAAAGTATTCTGTCTATTTCAAATGTCAATGATTTTCCATTTAAAAATAAACAGTGTCAACCTGGAGCAAAGCAGAAAAACAGAGAGCTTGAGAGCCTTAGATTTTTTTGTGGTAACTTAATTAGTGTGTCAGCTTAATATGGTCTTGCTGCCAGAAGTGTCATCTGTGCCTGTAATCACAGTGCTTTTTATGGTCTGCAGTTTGACACATCTCCCACAGCTCTTACAGAGTTCAGATGCTTTAGAGTCCAGCCTGGATTAATTTCTTGTCTAGTAATTGTATTTGGGAAAACTACAGGCTTTCTACAGTTGCAGTTGGACAGGATGCTTTTCCCTTTAAGTCCCAAACCATTACTCTCCAGTTAAAAAGCCTGCTCTCTTTTCCTTGCAATGACTAAAGTGGCTTATACATAAATGATGTGGTTATAAATCAGTCTGACAGGCTTTTAGAAAGAAGTACCCACATAAATAATTTGCAATAGTTCAGTAAGATTTCTGCCAGCTCTGGTCACCAGAACAAGCTCTTTTCTTTTACTCCCTCTTTATAAAAGTGAAACTAGCTGTTCAAGAGTGGATTAGCCACTTTTTAGTTTAGTAGCTGTGAGGTGTTACTGTTTCAAATCTGGAAAAGAGTTTGTGTGCCAAACAAGTTGTTTCTCTTTTCCTTCCAGTTCTACCCCTTGGTGCAATACAAGGGCACCTCTTGCTACAAACCTAGCTCATTGCTCTTTGTTGTAGGGAAGGGGTTTTAATAACATCATTGAAAGATTATTTCTGAAGGAGTACCGGTTAATCCTTTGATGGCTCATTTTCTATACAGAATTGTATAGATTAATGTAAGGAAATTAAATCATGCGAGAAAGTAAGTAGGATTTATATTCTTAGAAAACGTATTTCAAATTCAGAATTGTTTGCAATCACTTGTTTCATAAGGTGCTATTGATGCATTTTTAACTAATGAAACTTTATGCACCCTTTGTAAGGCAAAAGTGTCAATGGGTGCCGAATTTTAACACAGTGAACAAAATTGTGTAGAAGTAATTTACTCGTAACGCTGCTATTAAGCAGCATGCTTGGAGGAGCAGCCACCAAAATTTGAAAAATACACCATTTACGACACAGCAACACATGCCTTAAACTAAACAGTTTGGGCTGGAACTGGATTTGTAATGCCTGGGGAAGCAGGATCCTGAACCAACTTTCAATAGATACAGTGACGAGTTCATGACAGGTGTATAAAGGCTGTTGTGACAGAAAACTCAGCATAATAAGTAAGTAGGGGAGTTTCTCATCCTGTGTCCCAAAAATGCAGGCACTGAACCAGGTGGGCTTCATTTCAGATGTTGGCTGTACTCATTCCAAACAGAAACACTCCCCAGAAATACACTTTGTTATTCTGCTAAGCTCCTGTAAAGATAAGGAAGAAAGAGCTTTACGAGGTGTTCATTAAAACATTAATCAGTAAAATGTAATCAGAATTAGTGTTTTCTGGTTTGTGCAGGGAGGGTCTCATCATCGTAGACATACCAAAAATAAACATAGTACTGCCTGATAAATCCAAGGGTTCCATTTTGCATTTGGAGCCATATAACATAGATTCCACCGAAATGAGCAGGACTGTTGGAAGGCTTCAGATCTGAAATATGCTGGAACTGAGGAGAAATTGTCCTAGTGGTATTCATATGCCTTGAAAGCAAACATATTTAAACTGCTGCAGACAGCTCAAAATTCCGATATTATACCTTTTTGTGCGCTTTCTGGGGTGGTTTTGCTACAGAACGTGGCCTGAATGAATACTAATACGATGCGATGATACGGTAAGCGTCAGAGGCCACCTGTAGTCTGCAACAGACACCCAGTCTCACCACCGACCTCCCCTCTGCCTTTTGTTGTTTGACCTATAAAACACTGAATAACTGTTCCTTCTGTTGAAGTTAACAGAACATTGCCTCACTTTTCTCAAGGCTGTTTGCCGAGAGATATTATCAGAAGTCAAAACTGAAGAGTTATATTGTATGCAATCTTTCCACAGCAGTTTCATAATCTGTTTTCCACTCTGGCTAAAGCGTGGTGTAGCACAGGCCTGTCTTGACTGGGAACATCTGCCCCATCACTCTGAAAAGATGCACACAGCAGCTCAGTCTTAGGTAAAGCAGCCTTTGCATAACAAGTTAATCAACTTACAAAGTAGCTGGGAGCTCCCAGAGGAGAGAATGCTCCGCAGAAATACAAGACTCGGAGTTCTTTGTGTTTTGTTATAGTGATGTCAACCTTAGGTTAAACCCGTGGCATTATCTTTAGTGCTGGCTGAGTCGCTCATCGCTACTTGCACAGCTGTTTGCTCTTGGTGTGCTCGGTGGACATTTATTTATCTCGCATTTATTGCGAGAATGGTAAAGATTTTCACCCAGCAAACCAAAGCCCCGTTGCGAAGGGAATTTACCATATGGAGAAGGGTGAGGCTGAATGAAAAGCCCTCTAAAAATTCGCTGTGTTAAAGACATTATCTTCGATTGTGTGATGCTACAATGAATTTCTTGAAACAGCCGTCTTCCAGCCGAGCAGCTCCCCAGTTGTGGTGCTTACACGGCTCATGGTATGCAGACTATGTTGGCGTGATGCAAACCCACCTGCTTCTGTGTTAGGTGTGAAGAGAACTGGGAGCGTCCGTTCCCAGCCCAGGATTACGGCACAGGGCAGGGTTCAAAACCTTGATTTGTCAAGGCAGATGGGAACTGGTAGGAAAAGAGGGCATGTAGGACCAAAATCTCTTTGTGGTAATGGGCAGTGGGGCAGAAAGGTGCGTGAGGATGTGTTAGTTTAGCACGTAAGCAGTTAGGTGCATACTATTGTGGAAGGTGAAGGTCTTGCAGCCAGAACCTACGATAGCAGTGGTATTTGAACCAATGAAATTCAGGATTATCTGTTCTAGCAGATTGGTTCATTTCCTACATGGGAATTTGTGTACGCACACGGTTTTTTTTCCTCAGCAGCTGCTCCGTTTGGTACCACCATACAAATAAATACCTACCCCTCGAGTGCTGTTGAAAATGAGTATTTCATACCCAGTTTCCCAAAAGAGCTATTTTTCTGATTGTGTACCTAATGCGTTCAAATTCTAAGCTTTTGTGTTATTGACTTTAAAAAAAAAAATCAAGATATGGTAGTAGTAAAAGCTGTTAAGATTCTTAGACTAGAACACAATTAGGCTAATGTTTTGGAGCACAGTGCAACACCTGGAGTCTTGTGTGTGGGTTTTTTTCCTCAGTGATAAGAAAATTTTCTGAGAACATTACCAGCTAAGCTGAAAAGAATTCCCTCTACGTAATAAGTAATGGTCACAATCACAGGAGTAATAAATTATCATTTCTAGGTGTCTTTGAACTGATGAGGAACTGCTTTTCATCCTGCATACAGAGCACGTATATTTGAACTTGTATTTTTTTGAGCAGGGGTGGGTGTGGTAGTTCAGACCATTAAGATGGTTTGAAAATAGGGCTTTTTTAACCCCGGGTTAGGAGTCAGGCAGTCTCCTAGCACTGTCCTGGCCCTGGAGGGCGTTGAGGCTCTTTTGTACTCTAGTCGATAGCTTATTATCTGCTTCAGTATTAATATTTCATGGGAGCTAAGATGTTGTGGGGAGAGAGGGGCTGAGGAAACAGTATTCTCCTGAGAAGTGGAAGTGCCTTGCCTTGCCTTCCCTAGCTCCTGGTTCTGAGGTAGATTTATAACTCCATTTGCAGAGTTAACTTTTCTGTCTGCCAAACTCCCACTCTAAGAATTTTGAAATCGAAGTTCTGTCACTTTGACATTCTCTGGCAGTTGCTTTGCTGTACCTCACCGCCTGAAAAACCCCACCCCGTTGCTCTAATAGAACGGTTTGAACAAGGCTCTCAGCTGAAGCAAACTGGTGCTACAGGCAAAGCCTGAGACTACCCCCACATCTTGCCTCTCCTTCACACGAGCTGTAGAGTAACACATGATTTGGATAGAAACCACTGATGTATTTTTGAACTGTTCACTGCAAAGTACACTGGTAGTACTCTCCAGCAGCGTCTGATCTGCTGGATTTAAACAGTATGATGGGAACCTGTTTTCAGCAGAATGCTGCATTTATCATAGGACCACAGAACGGTTTGGGTTGGAAGGGACCTTAAAGATCATCTAGTTCCAACCCCCCTGCCCTGGGCAGGGACACCTTCCACTAGACCAGGTTGCTCAAAGCCTCATCCAGCCTGGCCTTGGACACTTCCAGGGATGGGGCATCCACAGCTTCTCTGGGCAGCCTGTGCCAGTGCCTCACCACCCTCTCCAGGAAGAACTTCCTGATATCCAATCTAAACCTCCCCACATTCAATTTAAACCCTTGACCCCTTGGCCTGTCACTACAGGCCCTTGTAAAAAGTCCCCTCCCAGCTTCCTTGCTGGTCCCCTTCAGGAGCTGGAAGGGGGCCTACAAGCCTACTTCCTCCTTCTCATTCAGAATCACTTCCCACAGCTCCCATATCTTACTCAGAGCTTCATTAAAGGATGTATCTCTAGAGAATTTGGACTGATAATGCTGCACACCATATAAAAACGTTAAGGACTTAATACATCTTGTGGAATTCGCTTCAAAATGCCACCCAGCTACCGTGCAGAAAGATTTGTGGCGTGATGGTAATAGGGTTTTGTAGGCAAACGCACACATTTTGCGCGTTGTTTTTTCCCAAGGGCTTTACTGGAATTAAGATCTGATTTAGTCTGCTTAGAGTGAAAAAAAAAAAATTATATTGTTCAAACTTTGATTCCCTCTGCCACCCGCCACACATACTACTTTTTCCTCTCTAATAGTCTCCTTTGCGATGAACTCCGCTCACAGCCTGCTTAAACCACAAGCGTTTCTCATGGTCATACTGGTTCCTGTTTGTTCTCATCCAGCCCCAAATGTGCTTACAGCAAACTGCAGCTAACTGTTGATTGAAAGACATCTGGATGTATAAACATTACACAACTTTGGGACTGAAAATTAATAATTATAGCCAACCAAAATGAAGAAGAATTTTAGCTACACCTGACATAATTACCACTGCTCGTACTTGCCAAGGAAACAACTAGTATACTTTTTCTGCAGCTTGCTTGCCAAGTTCTCAGTCAACTTTGCTTTCCTTGTGTAGAGACTAGAAAAAGGACCTGGTTTGAAGAGCGCTGAACCAGGAGCGCCGTAGCAAAGCGTGATACTGGCCAGGCCCCGACTGACTGTCCAGCAACAGTCTGCTGAGCATCGGACACTTTCTCAAGCTGTTCCGCCATCTCCCACTCCCTTGTACGTCTATTGATTTATCAGACAGTCCTATGGCGTGCAAAAGGCTCAGTGAAACACAGGAAAAGATTGTCTCCAGGGGCTTGGGCAGAAGTGCTGCCGCGGCTCCTCCGCAGGCCCCTTGGCCGAGCTCTGGGCCGGACGCATCTCCAGCAGCTGCAATACTGAGCAGCTGTTGGATACTGACTTGGAAAAGGGTGCCATCTACTGAATTAGCAGTACAACTTCCCAAAATTCTTACAGGTTCTGCGTGTTTTTCAGCTCTGTGTAGTTCGTGTGGTACCGTCGTAACACAGGACCACGTGGTTACAGTCAAAGCAGTCTAAAATAAAGACTGACAAGTCAGGGTACTGACAAGTAAAATTTAGAAAGGTGACTCTGCCTTCTATCAGAGCCTGTCTATTAATGGATATTGCAAGTGATTCAGGAAGACAATGCTGAATAAACCGAAAGGGGGGATTACTTTGGTTTTCCTTACCTAGAATGGTACAATGCATTCTCGTTTTCCCACAAGGAAAACAAAAAGATGCCATTTGTGACCAGTTTAATATTTAGAATAAGGACCCAAGACATTATTAATTTTTTGTTCCAGTCTCTGATTTTATGCAGGATCCAGATGCTGGTTTTGGAGGGGTTTTTTTGGTGTTTTTTTCTGTTTGTTTGTTTTGGAGTTTTTTTGATCTTGGTTTTGGTTTTGGGTGTTGGTTTTTTTTTTTCACTAGCAAGGATAATCTATTCTTTAAATATAATCTTTGTTTCACTTATTTAATTAAGGTTCATCTTTGCTGGTTCTCTGAATCTTGATGTATTTAAGAAGAAAAGTTTTGACTGTTCTGAAACAACATCAGAAAACACATTTCCCACGGGGGCTGCAGCAGTTCCACGGCGTGACAGGTGTAATAGTGCTGTACTGCCCAGCACGTCTGTGACAGAACACCACTAGACTCGCTGGCCAGAGGACTTGGGCAGCTTTTTGACATGTCTTCATACAAACTGTTGGTTCTGTTATATCTTCAGCGTTTGTATTTCTCTTCTCTTCAGAGATGCCTGACAGTCAAGGGAGAGACAGCGAGAGCCACATCAGCAGCAATAGTTCCTGCACCAGCAATTCAGTTGCTTGCTTTGGACAGGTCAGTTCCTTTTGCCCGAAAGTCAAACAGGAGTTTTATGCTCGCGCTTCTGGAAATCTGCTCTGCACATTTGCTCGTTGTGAAGTTGGACAGCGTAAGGTTGGAGTCATATCCATCACCCTATGCCTAATTGTACATTGCATATTCCTCCATGATAGCCTTGGCATGCCTCGAGTCATAATAAATTGCTCTGGATTCTTCACAAAAGGTTTTTAATTTCGTTCCTTAAAAATGGGGCTCATTTTATTCTCTCTTATTCCCAGATGGTCTGGGTCATGCTTACACACATTCTCAGTACTGGTTCAGAGAAGTCACCTACTTTCACTCGGCTATTAAAAAAGAAATTGAAAAAGAAATTAAAAATAACGTGGAAGAAGGCAAACTGTGTCTGGACTGAACACACACCTTTTGGTGGTGAATTCTCCCTGCCAGGCATTTACACAAAGTTGCTGAATACGGCACAGGCATGTGCACTCTCCCGTTTTTTCCTTCTGTCTTTTGGTTACAGGCTTGCATTCTAGTGCCAGAAAAAGACAGTTACTCCTTTAAGTTTAAACAGAACCACAGATAGGAATTAGAGAGGTTTGGCAGGCATCGGAACTTAGATGGCACACGCTATCGAATTCTGTGTCCTGCCGAACGACGGGGCAGCCAGGACGTGCGTACTCCACGCTTCAGCTTAGGTGGCGAAACCCGTGTTCTGTCCCACAGCACAGGACAGCACAAGCTTTTTAGGGCTCGAATCCTTCAACAGGCATTTAGGCTTCTCTGACCTTTACGGTCTATAAATTGCATTTCTACTAAGGCACCGAGCAAGAGTTACACCACCTTAGGCTTCCAGTGATGCTGGTGTTATCTACTGATACCAGTGATGTTGGAGTTACCCAAAGGACCTCCTCTGCATGAAGGGAGCTTGCTGGACACTCCTCAAGAAATTCCTATTTGGATTGCTTGCCTGAGCTGCTCTCCTCCCTACCCTGCTGGCATAGGGTGGCAGAGTAAGGTTAAACTTTGGGTTCGTGGAGTTCCTAAATACATTTTCTGGTTGGTCACAGAGATACTATGTTTTATTTTTGAGATGTAATACAAGTTTAAATGTGTGTTCCTGGCAACCTTGATGATGACTGCGTTAAGATTTCAATAGGATACTAATAGGCCTGGCTCATCTCAGTTTTTCTAATGTAAGTGATGGTTAGGAGAAATGAAAAAGGATTGCTACAGCTGGATAATTAATGCTTATATATGTATACTCCAAGAGTTAGAGAAAAAAAAAACCACTATAATGCACAAATGTAATGTGCACACACCCCCTGAGGTCTTTCCTTATCTGTTACATCCTGGTTCTGAAAATGGATCATAAAATGGGATAAAGAAGTGATGTTGGGAGAAGAGGAGGAGCTAAAACAGGGAGACTGAACTTTGTCTTACCTTGCTTTTGTCAAGTATCAATACACAGCAAGTGAGTATCAAGCTGTCCAGCATGCTCTTCGTCAGAGACTGGGTCCAGAATATATCAGCAGTCGGCAGGCTGGAGGAGGACAAAAGGTATGAACAAACACGCGCAGATGTTTCAACTCACATCTTTTTCCAGGGAAACTAGGGTAAAAAAAATGACGATAAACATTTTTTTAAGTTAATTTCCCACTAGTAGTTTAATACACAGATATGAAAGCAAAGTTAGCAAAGCATAAATTCTGGCTTTTTCCGAGCCACAGGTTCCTTTTGCACATTTTTAAAAAAAGAGACTTAATTTTTCAGTGCTTCGTCCTGTAGAAGGGAATATTTATATACTTGTGGCACGTGGAGACGTTTTTCTTATTTTTTTCCCCAGAACTGGAATATAAGCAGCAATATATAACGTGGGCTGCACTTTACCCTCTTTAGTGCCTGCTAGCTCTCCCTTCCCTTGGCTAGGTAGCGTGGTGTCACGTTAACCACCCAGCGCAGCTGCTGGGAGAAGGCAAACCCGGAGCCGCACCATCACCCTTTTATTTACGTCAGCCCAACCTGGAACCGCGCCGGGTTTCCTCAGCGCGAGGTGACGCGCCCAGCCCCGCTTTACAAGAGAGCGCGTACCTACGCCTGCGCGTGCAGTTACACGTGTCTGTTTCTGAGTACCTGCTTTTCTTTTCAGGTCTGTTACATTGAGGGTCACAGGGTCATCAGCCTGGCCAACGAGATGTTTGGCTTCAACGGCTGGGCTCATTCCGTCACGCAGCAGAACGTTGGTAAGCGTCTCGCTGGGACGAAGAATTCTGTCTTCTTCTTGCACTGTGAGCCCCCGAGGGAAAAGTCTCTCAGGTGGGGAGCAGGCTGTCTGTCCTAGAACTGGATTACTCCAAAGAAGGTGGGGGGAGGCGTGGGGAATTCCCAGGTGTCCTAGCAGTTGGCAGGAAGGAGGGGAATTGAATAATAGTGGAGCTTCTGTTTTCTTTTAAGATCTTGCACTGGAATACGTCATAGTCATTATTCTAAGCGTGTTGATGATTATTCCCGAGCTCTTCTAATCAAGTTTTCTGTTCCCTATGGGAACACTCAGTCAAGAGCAATTACAGTTAAACTATTTCACACCCAGCAGCCCTGAGCGAACTTTTGTACTCACCTGTAATTTTGATACTCCAACAAGTTAATATCCTCAGTTAATATTCCCCTAATCTTTAGGGACCCATCTTTGTCTACAGATTCTGACCAATACCTGGTTCTGAGATTTTTACAGTAGAAAGCTTTGGGAAAATTCTCTAGAAAACAGTATTCAGGTGGTCTTAAAGCTTAAGCTTCTTCTGCCTCAGTAGCTGACGTAGTACCTGCTGGAGGAGTATTGTCCATGCTTGCTGTGCTTAGGCTGATGACCGGGCGCTGAAGTGGCCCAACAAAGCTGTGTAAACGTACCTCCTTCCTCCCCCCGCCTTCAGAAATCTTCTCTTCCTTCAGGCCGGTAGATTCCAGACGTAAAACAAGTTACGTCACAGGCTTCCATCTATTCCGGACCACTTTTGGGTTTTGCCCTTTTCAGTCGAGAAAGGACTGACATCTTTTCCAAATAATTCCATAGCAAGTCATTCCTTAGCTATTCAGATACAGAGGATTCTGTTACATTTTGGTTTAAATTCCTGGGTGGAGAAAGGGTTTGCACCTCGGACGGGTTGACAAAACAATTGAACAAACTGACCGGTTGGGCACAGACGAACTTCTGGACCCCAGGGTACAGTTGCTTGAATTTCAAAGCGTTTCTTTTCAGGCACGTCTCGTGTTTCTGTCAGACGTGAAAGGCTGCTACCTTGCCAAAATGCTATCTGTGTTACATAGCATTGCTTTTGGTGTAAAATGAGGTAGGCAAGCGATTATTGCAACCTGTTAAGCCCTTCAGGCACTCTGTCCTGGATAAAACCGTGTGCAAAATTTCCCAAACTGGATACTTCTGTTAGATAACAGGAAAGAAACGATGTTTATAGATGACAGAGTTTCTTCCCAAACAGAAGTTGCTGTGTTTATCAGTTGATACTTTAAATCTTTCCTTCCAGCTGAAAAAATTGTTGTGCTTTGAAACTTTAGGATATGCAGCTGAATGAGAAGTAACATTCACAACTCTTCCTTCTTTCCCATGTGTAAGTAAGTTTATACGTGTAGTAGTAGCAAGGTGTGAGTGTCTGGCAGGTCTAGCCACAGGTACCATGCCCAGAGCATATGTGCAAGTCAGCATTCTCAAACTAAGGTTCATATTTTTTAGGTCATGCTGCACTTTATAGAAGATGATAGAGTGTCTTGGGCACATTCAGCAGGTGTATGAATGTCCTTGAAGGACAAAAGAAGATCTAAATGTGGATCACAGGTCTTTTGTGTTATTTAGGATCTTCCTTTTCCCTCCCCCAGATTTTGTTGATCTCAACAATGGCAGATTCTATGTGGGGGTCTGCGCATTTGTGAAAGTTCAGCTTAAGGTAAGTGGATTTTTTTTTTGTTTGCCCTCTCTGTAGTCGAGCAGCTGCCTAAAGCCGTGGACAGAAGCTCAGGTCAGCCTGTGGTTCTCCAGTAGGGTGCTGCACCAGAGAGCCTAGGGGTGTCCAGAACATCGACCTTGCTGTAGAACAAGCGGCTAAGAGCGAGTCGTCAGGCTTGGGAAAGCACAGGCTGTAACATAAAGTGTGTGCAGAAATTCCCTTATACTTAATATTTTCAAAACCTCACTGCAGGATGGGTCGTACCATGAAGACGTGGGGTATGGAGTCAGCGAAGGCCTGAAGTCTAAGGCCTTGTCCCTGGAAAAGGCAAGAAAGGAGGCGGTAACCGATGGGCTGAAGAGGGCACTCAAGTAAGTGAAGATGAGTACTTGGCCTTTTCAGAAGTGAAGTGAGAATTACATGTTATTTTCAGTCACAGTGAGCTCTCCTGTTTCTCAGGTGCTTTGGGAATGCTCTTGGGAACTGCATCCTAGACAAAGACTACCTGCGAGCCGTGAATAAGCTTCCACGTCAGGTGCAGTACACGGGCTGCGGGAGCAGGGTCTGAACGTCCGCTGCTCCTGGTCCTTCATGCTAAAAAGAATGTAAATGATGGTATCAATGCATTTCATCCCCGCACGTTTCCAGCTGCGAGACCAGTAGCCTCTCCCTGCCCACTTCATTGTGTGAAGTGTCTGTGGCAGAGCTCTGCCCCAGTGTTTCACCACAACCACTCAGGTTTTGGACTGTTTGCCGTAGGCAGGGTTACTGCGGCGAAGAAACAGCATCCTACTCGAGATCCCACCAGGCATTTATGGCCGTGTTGTCCGACACCCTGCTCAGTAGCAGCAAGGCGTGCGTCTGTTCGCACCACCTTAAACGTTACCGCAGGAAGCGCCAAACTGCTTAAACCGGCCTGTTCTAGGTGCCCTTTTCTCCACGTGCTGCGGTTCTTGGGACTGTTTAAGGTCTGTCAGCTGCAGCAACTCGGTTCCTGGCTCTCGTTGAGCCCCTTCTGCCTTCAATGCGTGTCAGCAGCGATACCACTGTCAAGTGGTGCATCCATCGCGCCGGGGAAACGGAAGGCAGCAACTCGGTTCCTGGCTCTCGTCGAGCCCCTTCTGCCTTCAATACGTGTCAGCAGCGATACCAGTGTCAAGTGGTACATCCATCGCGCCGGGGAAATGGAAATCTTGGGGAGAACAGTCTCTCAAGGCTGTGCACGGTCTGCATGTTTTTGCCCTGTGTAAAGCAAAAGGCAGAGCAGATCTTAGTCTGTTCTCACTGGCAGCGGTAGCACAGTCCAGTTTACTACTTCAATTGTTAAAAATCAGGCTCGCTTGTCATATTCTTCTCCTCGCTGGAATTTTTCAGGAATAAAAATTTAGGGGAAAAAAAAAAAAAGGATGAGAGAGAACAGCAGAGGGTGACACTATTGCTGGGAGAGAGCAGAACGCCGGAGGCTGTGGGCAGGGCAGAAGAGTAGCCAGACAGTTCACCTGTTAGCTGTGTGACCTGCCCCAAGGCAGGTACAGCTCCTCTGTGCATTCCCGCAAAATTCCGACTCCTGTTGCTTGCCGGCAGCCTGTATGTCAGCCCGTGGGCTGCGGGAAAGGGGGGTGAACTTGGGGCTTTAGAGAGCTCTGGCAGGAAGCAGGAGGAGTAAGAAGCCACGTTACACCTTGCTTTGCTTTCCAGACTCCTCGGCTCCTTAGGTTTCGGTCTGCAGTCGCTTTACCCGCGCGCTAGTCGAAGAGCGAAGCTTCTGAGGTAACGGACACAGAGAAATGCCTCTTGTGGAGGCCTTTGGCCTGGAGAGAGACAAGAAACTGTGACAGACACCTCCATCGGTGACCACCTTACTGTCGCAATCGCTGGGCGTGCCGCGAGGCACCACCGGTATCATGACAGTAGCTGAAGTCGGCCTGGCTGCTGCTGAGGTTGCACCCCCCTGTTACCTCCTGCCATGCTCCACCCGGGGGCAACGGGCTCCTGGGCAGCAGGGGCCTTGCTCCTTGAGGGAAAGCAAACCTCGTCCCCCTGCTGATCCGTGGAGTTCCGCAGGACCGTTGCCCTCGTCACGCTAGGATCTACCCAGCCCCGCTCAGCGGCCTAGGTGGTCCTGCCCAGCTGACGTCGCCGGTAGGAGCAGATCCGAAGCGACACCTCGCCAGGGGAAGGTGGCACCGATGGCTGTGCCAGGGTCGTCGTCCGTGAGCGGCATTGCCACGGGTCTGTACCATCACAGAGCCAACCCATCCCGTCTCTGGTGAGCATGGCCTACCTTCCTCCGTGCCCTCGGGATGGCCGAGCCCTGCCCTTTGACGTGAGCAGGACAACACAACCGGAATACTGACAGGAGGAGCTGCAGAACAGTGCGGCCGCGTCGCCTGTGGCATGGGCTGTCGGCCCTCAAGCGCTGAGCTGTTAGACTGGCGTGGCGTCCCGCGAGTTCCCTCATCAGCCAACTGATTGGCTTGGTCCGGAACACGCGCTTCCCATTTCCTGATTCACGGTTCCGCTTGGAGAAAACGAACTAGACCCACCGGCGGTACCGGGCAGAAAAAGCCCGTCTACGTTTCGTTGAGCTGATGAAGGAAGTTCCCACATGTGTCTTCTTTTTTTTTCCTTTACCAGATCCCTCCGGAGTTCGATTTGGTCAAGGCCAAAAGACAGGACTACGAGCCTGAAATAGAGACGGCGCGGTACAACGGC
>NW_010233043.1:0-6486 GCF_000690775.1 Eurypyga helias | reverse complement strand
AGAGGTAGGACAAGGGGTACTGGTTGTTAACTTATAGGGGAGAGATTCAGACTACATGTCAGAAAGAATTTTTCATGATGAAAGTGGTGAAACAGGGAACAAGTTGCCCAGAGAGCTGGTAGATGCCTCGTCCCTGGAAACTTTCAGTGTTAGATTGGATGGGGCTTTGAGCAACCTGATCTAGTTGAAAATGACCCTATCCATTGCAGCAGGGTTGGACTAGATGACCTTTGAAAGCCCTTCAAACACATTATATTCTATGATTTTATGATATTGAAAGCTTCTTAAGTCTGTACTGGCTTATATCAGTACTTAGTTAAAACCTGCTATGTATCAAAAATCAAAAACAAAATTTTATTTGATCTGTTGAAAACAGTGTACTAAAACAGCCTGAAAGCATAACCTTGCCATTTCTCTGAATTTCAAATATCAGTTTATGCAGGATTAACATGTAAATGCAGTCATACATACATAAGCTCTTTCTTTGACAAAGTATTCATATGCTGTAACTGTCTCATTACTCCACTTTGCACTACCCAGACCTCACAAAGAATACAGAAAACATTTTGGATCAATTGCTGCGACTACTCAGATGTGATACTGAACACTGTTCAAAGCAGAATAACGTTGCAAAGCTCATTTTTAATATATTTTCAATATAAGAACATCTATTTGTAAGCATTTCTTTCTTGTTGTTAGTGTGGAGTGTGTGTCAGTCCTGTCCTACGACTGACAGCATTTGCCACACTTGATGGTACAGATGGAGGAAATGAGAATTTCTTCATCCTCCCTCTTTCCTCATTAAAGTTCCTTTGGGGCACGTCTACAGATACTCTTGGCTGATGTAGTGTTATTAACAGAATTTTATGGTATAGAACAAGAACTGGTCCTTCAACACAGCTAAGTTGTCTATTTGAAATATCAGCACAAACCAGGTATACTCCCATGCATAAGAAACAATTGGGTGGTTCAGTAAATAACTGTAGAAAGCAACATTTTCTGAAAGAAGTAGACCTCAAAATAAGGCCAGAGCAGTTTTTCCTCAAACCTATATCAGAAAACATGTTATTTATAATAACAATTTTATTTCTAAAAAAAAATCAGTTATATAACATGTATGAAAATAGCAGTAGGAACTCTATACAACAGTCAAAAGGCAAATACCAGCATCATACTAATTTTTAAAATTCACAAACAGAAGGTATAAGAAACTTAGAAACAAATCATTCATCCCTCCCCTTCTCTCAGCAGCTACAGATTATGGTACCCCGTATAATCCCACTGTGTTAGGAGAGGGCATGGATAACATGCAGGGGATGCCTCTCATGAGCATCACAGCTAGAGGAACAAAATCACCTCCCCAGAGGAGTCTTATCAGATATGTATCACCTCAGGGAAGATTGTACCTTAAACTTCATAGTGCACTTTCTCCTGCTGAGCCTGGTTACTGAGGTCTAGAAGTACCTGTTACAAAGTGGCTGCATAAATGTAATGCCACCATAGGTTGCTTTCTAATATTTATATTTGGTTTCAATTTATATTTTCCCTTATGTCCAGAGAAAGGCATTCTTCATTTACAAACCTGGACAAAACAAGCACATTTGAATTCAACAGCAGATCCATAAACCTTTTCTGTTAAAGGAATTATTTTGCAACTAATTCTAATCTAATATTGAGTTAAATGGAACTTTTTAAAATCTAGAAATATTATACATCAAAAAGAAAAATAAATAGAAATGTAGACATTAAACCAGCTTGCACTTCCCTAGGCATAGCATGGAATGGCATGAAAACCTAAGCCCTGAGAAAGTAGAAGATGAGAGCATGCGCCCTAAATTTGTTTTAATGGAGCATCAGATAACCCCAATTTAACATTCAGTGTGATCTCCTGCAAAGTGTTTAAAGTGGCCCTTGAAAACCGGGAGAGACTTTTCTACAAAAAAATGAACAGACAAGCAAGTAGTGTGCTTGCCACCAATGCTATGGCACAAGGCACATCACTCAAGGCATGGCTCCAAAGCACACCCACATAGAAATACTGACAAAAGTCCAAGTATGGACATACATGTTCCCAGAATGCTGATAGACATAATCCGTGAAACAGGTTACATTAGGCCAAGCAGAATGCTAGAGTCTGGGGAGGGTTTCCCCACACACTCAAAAAGGTGGATGTATCACTGCCAGGTAGTTAATTTATTAACAAAGAATGAAGATGCACAAGATTTCAGTTGTGCTAGAACATCTCAGCCATAACATATCTCAGTTTAAAACAGCTGTACTGAAAAATGAAATTGCCCTAAAAATGCAAGAAGTACAGTCAGTATACAGTATACATGCTGGAAACTTCCTTAACTGTGGTTTATCTAAAAAGCAGTACAAAATAAAGCTGATTAACATCTTTTCTTTCCTGAAGTTTCAATGTTTACAAAACCATTTAACAGACTTAACAGACATCATAACAGTCTGTGAATTTCTTATGTGGATGACTTTCAAATGCAGGCACAAAAACAACTGATAAGCCAGCAAAAATTTATACACATATATGATAGCTGTCTTCACAAATTAGAAACCTCAGTTCAAAATGGGTATTTTGTGACACTGTATGGTTTTGTGTAGTAACCTATGTTCACCCTCCGCAACTGCTGGGTAGCAACTGCAGTCATGTATTATATGATCCATGTAACTGAGATTTCTCCCCCTAAATTAACTCATCATGCCATATTTCATGTGCCTATTCAAACCAAACAAACAAAAAACCCACAAAAAAAGCCTTTTTCCTAATCAAGTAAACAACTAAATAACGAAATAAACTAAAGCCTTCAAAACTTCTCTGGCTTTTTGTACTTGTCATAAAGAAAATGGATAGAAAGGGAATAGGAAGACGGATTACTGAAGATGTAATCCAGTCTCGGAGTTCTGATGATCACATAAACCTTTATGGGTCTGTCAAAAATTCTTGACTATATTACAGGTGTGTTATCAATCTCTTTGAATCCATTTTGGCATATGTTATCAGTGTCTCTCTGACCAAAATGAAGAAAATGAAGGTAAAATTAGACTTCAATCATTTCTGCTGGGCTGGAGTTTGCCTTTATTTCTTCGAGCAAGGTTTACACTGGAGAGTACTGTTGCTGCTCTTATGTATTTCTTTAACATTTGCAGAAGAAACTTTTAAGGATTTGAAAGTCAGATAAAAATTGAACTTCCTAAAAGATAATAAACAGGAAATATTTTTAGCAAATATCTACCTTATTTTGTGTAACAGACAGTAAGTTTCTCTATACTGGCTATAACTCTCCCCCATCTCCCTGCACCACTCAGGACTGGAAGAGGAATCTGGAGTGAAGGAGAGAAGCTGATCTTGGGAGAGGGGAGAGGAAAGATGTTTTAGTTTGTCTTTAGATGTCTTTGTTTCTCACTACTCAAACGTATATTGACAAGTACTAAATTAATCTTCCCCTACTACAGTCTGTTAGTACAAAAGTAAATGGTAAACAATCACCCTGTCTTTTATCTTGACCTGCGAACTTCCTTATCCTATTTTGTCTCAGTGTCATGCTGAGGAGGGGAAGGGAGTGAAAGGCTGTGTGGATATTTCGTTATGAGCCAAGGATAACCCACCACAACACTTGAGTCTCTTTCTGTTTTCTCTTTCTAGACTGCTCATACTAATTCAATATTTTAATTCATTAAATAATTACCTGCCACTGACTATGACCTTTTGCCCAAGGATAGCAGGGATACTGATGCAATTGCTCTGAGTAACATAAGTCATATTCAGTACACTGTAGGCCAAACACTTTGCAGCATTTTAAGTCATTTGATGAAAATGTTCCTTTAATTGCATGTTCAGGTTCCAAAGCTGCCCTTGCAACATTGATTCTGGGAAACTAATTTTATAAACTAAATCAGAAGAGTTTGTGTAGCCTATCACCCAAATCACTGCAAGTATAAATTAAGTCCTGGCATCCACAGAAACAAGGAAACACAATAGACAATGTCAATATTTTTCTTGAGGTTTTAGACCATGCTGACATGAGGTAGCTTCCCCCTTTGTTATTATATAAAGTAATTTGCATATCTCCAAATATTTTCCATAGAGCATAAGTGAACCATTACCCAGTTGCCTGTACTCAGTTTCAGTGGCTTTCACTCCCAGTGAATAGGAGACTGCCAGAAGGGAATATTTTTGTGCTTTCCAAGAGAAACAGTGATCTCTTAAAATTCAGCCCTGGAAAAGATTTACATGCAGAGTCAGGTTTACATGCAAAGTCTACCCATAATGCAGAGACATGGCCAAGCCTTTGCACTGCAATGCGTTTAAAAGCAACTGGGAAAATACTCATTGATTTTAATATGCTAATGTTTGGGACTAAATTTGTCATTCTAGTCCACAGCCTTGAATACACTCATTTTTCCTAGAAGCTTATATTTAATTCCTTTGTCTGTTCAGGATGCAATGTTTTCTGATTCCATTATGGTTCCTTTTCACCAGTTAAGTTTCCTCTGGGTTGTCCCCTATCTTTGCTGTCTGAAGCAAGAGGAGAGGAAGGACAAAGGACACCTGCACTGTTCGTGCTGTTGCTGGAACTTCTATGCAGTTTCCACTTACAATGTGAAGCTGATGTTCATCCTTTTTCTGTTTCTTTCACATCATTTTTTAACAACTTCTTTCAGATAAGATACCTTACAGTGAAAAGTCAGAGTGGAAAGTTAATTAGTGCTGGCATTTCCTCAGAACAGAACATAAACATGCCCAAACCGGATCTCACATACGCTTAATCCACTGCAACATTGCCAGTAACAGATGTTTAGAGAAAAAGTAGGAAGCGGTAAAGAAGAACCTCACACTCCCTGAAGCTCCCCCAACTCATCCTCCAGGAAGCAGTATATTAAGAACCTGAGAAATACATATGACATATGAAACTGTGGTTAGCAACCAGGCGATGGTTTCACTTCTCCGTGAGCACTAAGTCTCACAGCAGCCGTGTCAGAGGGCAGTTATGCATACAACACAAGAAACAATGCCAGTGCATGCCTGGGAGTCCTCAGTCTTTATTGTATATTCATACCATGCCTGACACGTAATACCCCTTTCAGAGAGATATTTATGCTCATAGCAACATGCAGTGTTGTTTATAGAACTCTCCATACTCTTTTTCAAGGAAAACAGACCCTGGGAACAAATGAAGGTTACTATGTGAATTTGACTGTCAAGATGCACTTCACTTTCACAGAAAAATAGATATTTGCAGCCTTCTCCTTATCACCACTGGCCAAATCCCCTTCAGGGTCATGTCTTCCTTCATATATCAGAATAAATACAAGCAAAATATAGTCACTTCAAAACGAAAACAAAGAAACTTGGACCCATTTAACTGCTGCTAAGGCATTTTCAGTGATATTACTACTAAAATGTTATTGTTAAAAGCTTCAAGGAATGTGACTTAATCTGTTAAGAGAAGATTTTAAGACTGTGATGAAATACCTTATAAGACAAATAAAAAAAAAAAAGGGGAAAGAATTTGTTTTCTTACTTCAAACGGGAGCTCTGTTATTTCCATATTTCCAGACAAATCCAGTTTTTCCAGATTCTCACAATCACCCAATTCTGGAGGGACCGACTTCAAATTATTGAAACTCACATTGAGTACTTTAAGGTTTTTTAAGCAGCCTGTGAGGGAAAGATAATTAAAATCAGTGCATTAAAAAAAAAAAAAAATAATGTGATAACGGTGAGAAAGAGATTCATAATTTTCTGCTGAGGTCACTAACACTGTGGGGAGAGGGAAAGCAATAGTGCTGTGTTGCGCTTGTATGCACTTAATCATCAATGGTTTTTGCAAGAGTTTGAAAGAAGGCAGCAAAGACTTGCAAAGATGTTGATTGTACCAGGGATGACATACCTATTGACATCAGCTGACACTAGAGAAGCTGAGTTTTGATTTGGCCACTTTAGAAAGCTTGCCTGCTAACTGAAATGTTATTTTTATAGCATGACATAATCTTCAGGAAAAAAAAAATAAAGAGGGGGTTTAGAAATATCATTGAAATGCAAAATGTATTATGCTCAAAAAATGCAAATTTTGGACATAGTCAAAGGGGAAGGAAGTAAGGAATCTGATGTATCAAACAGCTGATGTGTTAGCAAAGGGATCCTTAAACACTTACATAATAAAATTAAAACATTTTGTGGACAGTTGTGCTGTTGTATTACATGGATGATCATAGAACTGCAGAATCACAAAATTGTTTCAGTTGGAAAGGGCCTTCAAAGTTCATCTTAACAAATTTCTTCCTTAGACCCAATCAAAATGTGCCCTCCTTCAATTTAAAACAATTGTCCCTTATTCTGTCACTACAGTCCCTGGTAAAAAGTCTTATTCCATCTTTCACATAAGCTCCCTTTACATACTGAACAGCTGCAGTAACGTCTCCCTGGAGCATTCTTGTCTCCAGGTTGAACAAGACCAGTTCTCTCAGCCT
>NW_010233042.1:33770-53773 GCF_000690775.1 Eurypyga helias | reverse complement strand
GGGGGTGGTGGGGTGGGTGAGGATAGTGAAACAAAGGTTGGTACACATAGCCCAAATTAATTCTGGTTTTATTTCACAGTAATAGCATATTCCTATATAACACAAACAGGTTCAAACACCTTTACAATAATTAGAAAAGCCTTATCTACATAATAAAACTTTGCATCATTTTGGGACACTCTAGCATAACTGCATGCCATTTTCCACCTAGTATAAACTCAGGGAAGCAAAGCTGAACATAGTTACTCATCTTCATACAGTCTTTAGAATCACAGAATCATAGAATGGTTTGGGTTGGAAGGGACCTTAAAGACCATCTAGTTCCAAGCCCCCTGCCATGGGCAGGGACACCTTCCACTAGACCAGGTTGCTCAAAGCCACATCCAGCCTGGCCTTGAACACTTCCAGGGATGGTGCATCCACAGCTTCTCTGGGCAACCTCTTCCAGTGCCTCACCACCCTCTCCAGGAAGAATTTCATCCTGATATCTAATCTAAACCTCCCTGATTTCAATTTGTACCCGTTACCCCTTGTCCTGTCACTACAGGCCCTTGTAAAAAGTCCTCTCCCAGTACCCTTTGTAGGCCCCCTTCAGATACTGGAAAGCTGCAATGAGGTCTCCTCGGAGCCTCCTCTTCTCCAGGCTGAACAAGCCCAGTTCTCGCAGCCTTTCGTCATAGGAGAGGTGCTCCAGCCCTCTGGTCATCTTCGTGGCCTCCTCTGGACTCGCTCCAACTGGTCAAAAACCTCACACAACTCTAAGAAAAGCTGAACTATAATTTTCTGTATGTCACTTTTACTAAGAATTTCTGTCTTTCTGGGACCTTTCATTTGAAGGCCCTGGTATGCTTTATTTTACTTCAGAAGATCAGGGAAGTAAAGGCAATTTCAGAACTATTTCACCCTGCATCGAAATACAGCTTTTTGTACAGCAGTAGCAAGTTTTGAAGGCCAACAACATCACACAACAGTACAGGCAAAAGAAGATCAGAGAATATAATATTCTGTTGAGTTTCAGTGTAAACCTTAGAGAGAATTAAAGGATTTGGAAGGGGCCAGAACACTGGAATTAACATCAGTACTTTTCTCAAAAAAAAAAAGCTGTGAAATCCTACCAGCCAGCACAGGTCAGAACTCCTGCTTTCTATCCCATCCACCGCAGTCAGCATGGCAACACTGCCGGCCTGAGCTGACTGAATCAGCATCTAGGTCAGGTTTTTGTTGTGCACGTTCCCAGTGGCTAGCAGGCAATCTTGCAGTCTACCTTATTTCAACCAAGTTCTGACCTGGCCTAACCTTGGGCTGTGAAATCCAATAAGATCACAGCACAATCTGGCATGGCTGCAAGCAATGTTCAGTCGTACTGATACGAACGTCCCTGAGGAACCTAATCTGGAGGAAACAACAAAGCAGCTTGCAACAGAGAGAGCTATAAAACAAAAGGCCAAATGGTAGGTAAAAGCGGAGCTGTATTACACTATCTCGTGTAAAGGGAAGGCCGATACAGTGAGCTGTGTTGTCACAATTTACTTTAGACTTTGACAAAAAGGAGGGAAAGAAAAAGGATGGAAAGAAAAAGCGGGCTACCTTTTTTTCAGCTGGTTTCAAAGGTTTCCTCAAGCAGCTAAAAAAAAAGTTACGCAAAACCTCAAAGGTATGAGGGTCAGATGAATCCTTCTCTTCTGAAACATCTGGCAGAGATAACCTTGACAGCAGAAAAATGTCCTACTTGAAGCAGCAGACTGTAACATGCATTCATTCTGGTTCACAGCGCCATCCACCATCTTGGATCCAGGGATTGTATGACACCAGAAACTACCCCTCAAAATGCAAGTAAACACAATGCAAAATCTCAACCATCACACTGGCCACCTTGCCTGGGTCAGGAACTTAACCACTCAAAGCCAACACACCAGAAAGCCAACTCCACTCTAGTGGTAGACAAGACATTCTGCTGACCTACACACAAACTACCCGATCACCTCTCCAAATCACCAAAACAGCGTAGGATACAAGCCAGTACACAGCTGGGTGGACACCTAAGACAGATAGATGACAAAAAAAGAGAGCACAAGGATGCACGAGATGAAGAGAGAAAGAGAGCATGAAAGAACATACTAAACAGAGCAAGAGCACGAGAAAGGCTGCAGACGAGCGTACATGAGCGAGCACAGGCACACATGAGAGGCTGAGAAAGCATGACAAAGCACAAGGACATGCCACAGCAGAAGATAAGTAATTCGAAATGAAGGATCTATCTGCCTGTTTGCCCCTGGGATTATCTGTCACCCTGGCAAATCTTTCGCTTTGCTTTTTTTTCTTGTTTATTATGATGGAGTTTGCGCTGCAAAAGGGTGTTTGCTCCATGTTAGATGTATGGGCAATGGAAAATACAACACGATGCCGATTTTGGCCAAAGTAAACATCGAACATAGATGCTAACAGTGTAAGTGCTTTAGGGATCAGTGAAACAAGGTGATCAACCAATAACAGAACGAAATCCAGAGATGTGTGTCCACTACGCTTCATGCAGTTGTTTTCCTAACTGACACTTCTCACGGTTTCACTGCTAGCAAGGACAAATACACCGAGGGTAAAATCCAAACAGCCCCATTTAACCCTGTCAAGCAAAAAGGAGGAATTTATTGGGCTAAATATCATCCTTCTTCCAAAGTATAAAATCTCTTTCTGATATGAAATCCAAAACCACAGCGTCAAATTCTGAACAGCTCTTGAAAGGCTGCTTGAAACAAGAACACTACAGCTGGGGATTGCAGTAAATAATAGTAAAAACAAAACAAAAAAAAAATATTGAAAGGGAAGAAACAAATTCCCTAACCTCCAATTCTGGCAGCACTGACCAAATCTTTCCCTGTTTTCCATCTTTAATCACCAACTTTTGGATTTTAGAAATGCTACACGTACACCCTGGTGGCCTGCATCAGCCATGGCCGATGTTGAGACCATCACGACACTGCTGAGTTTCAGATGTCCATGCACCCCTATATCCTCAGGGACCAAGGAAAGCACCTTCCCATTCTAAACATTTGAATGTAGGTTCAGTGCTGACTCAAAGACAGAATTTACTTGAAATGGAATCTAAAAACCAAATCCAAAATTTGCACCCCCTCTATGAGCACCTATGACTACTGTGGTTAACTGTTTCTAGCCTCCAGATTCAACAGTTGGGGTTTTTCCCCTAATATTTTTGTATGTATTTACGAGCTTAGAAAATGTTTTCAACAGCTTTTTAATCACATGCTAATTTCTAGCTGTATTTCTTAAATTTAGAAAATCAGGAAATTAAACCCAACTACTGGAGCACAGTCAGTGGAAAAGATTTTTTTGCCTATGGGACAAATATGTAAAATATATTATCTGGGTTCTCTGCTCTGTGCTAAAAAAAGCACTTCATATTGAAGGCAGGTCACTGACATTCAGTTTTTTCTAAAGTGACCCCACACACTTTTATACCTAATTTAAAAGCTCAAAGCCCTTATTTCAGAGGTTCTGGCACCAACCTCCTGAGTGCAGAGAAGGCGGCCTCTGGGAAAAGGAGCCAAAGACACTTGACCTTCTGCCCACTGAGGTAAATGGAAAGTTTCCCACTACTACAGTAGTATATAAGGTCAAGCAACATTTGTCAGATGTGGTGTAGCTGAAAATCAGGACACATTTCTACAGTTTACATGTACTTCAGTTTTCATGTTCAAGGTAATCTGCTTAGATCAGTGAGAGGTTGCAAAGCTCCAGCCATTAGTTCTGCAGAATGCCTAATTAACGTTACTATTATCCTTGCTAAAGTCACTAAGTGCACAGCTTTGTGCCTTCATAATCTGAAATACTCTGTGGACTGATAGAAAGCTTGCTAGAATTCCTTTTAATACCTATTTAGGGGCTCCCAAATATTGGTGCTGCCTTGCCTGCCGTAACGGAGCAGCCTCTGGGTGCTGGGAGACTGGCATGCCTCCCTCTATACGGACAGGCAAGGCAGGGGCTGACTGCAGGCTTACTTCTGGAAGGAACCTCAGCCGCTGGGCATGTCCAAAGCAGCTAAGCCTGGGAAGCAGAGCCCTCCATCCTGTTCAACCTGAACAAGATGGAAAACTCCCTAGAAAGCCTTCCACCTTCAGTACATCTAAGCCGTTTGGTAGCATTACTCATAGCTATTCTTACAAACAGCACTTTAAACCAAGAAAGCACTGCAGATCAATCTCTATTTTAGCAGGAAAACAGGCACAGAAAGCTTCTAAACGTCACATCCTCTAAAAGCTTCTTCACAGCTTACACCGTGTAACACACGCTAGTATTACACTCTTCTGAGATTTCGGGGGGGTGGGGGGAATCAAGAAAAAACAATGCAGCCGGACATTTCTTTCTTTCTGGGTTCGCTGTCAGATGAGACAGTCAGCTAAGCTAAGGCTTCAGCAACGGGCTTCAAACACTCCATCTATAAACATCAGCGCAATCAAGAAACGTGTCAGTGCACTCCTCTTACCAACCAACACTGAAGGGCAAAAAGGAAAAAAATCGCCATGGGCACCACATCCCGGATTTACAAATTCCAGCGCGGGGTTTAAACTAGTGCTCACAGAAGGAAGCCTTCTGCTCAGCCCCATGTTACTTCCCACCCAGGAGCTGCACAGCCTGGCTGCCAGCAAAGGACAGATTAGAAATGGTGCTGCCAAGTGTTAAAAATGCTAGGCAACCGGGTTTTATTGAGAGCACAGAAAGACCTTGAACATCACCCCTCATTTTCAGGCAAAAAAATGCCAAAAATGGAAAGCATACAAATTATTAAAATATACTAATTTTACTTTCACTGTCAGAAGTGATTATGCTTGTGCAGGATAACTGCAATGATCTACAATAAGCAAACATCGAGTTCTGTTAAAAGGCTATTATTAAAACAAGGACAAAAAAAAAAACCCCAGCCATATTTAGAATTTTAAAGGAAAAACATTAATTTAAATACATGAAAGAGTAATGAAAAGTCATGCAAAATTTAAAATACAACCCTGAATAACCAGATTCAATATGAATGTTATTTCCCATGTATTACATGCAAACTTCAATAGAATTTCACTGCCAGCTGCTTCTGAAATACTCCACCACCACCCCGTCCCCCTTAACTGAGCAATTAAATTCCAGAAGCCACACTCTCAGTAATTCTGTCACAGCAGTCCTCATGTTCAAAGCACTTTCTGGGCGTTAAACCCCCAGCAAACCAAGGAAGTCAGTAAGGAAATGTTAGCATTCCTATTTTATACAAAATTAAAAAAAAATGAAACAGATCCTCCAGAGTTTTTATCCGAGATCAGAGAAGCAGTTTTGATTATACACATACTAAGGGACAGATAATCCAAGCTGTGGCTCAGCAGAACATTTCTATTTAATAAAGCTCTTAATCACTTGTCTAGAGACTTAAATGTTCCTGTATTCAGTTCAAGTGAGTATGCGTGTTGTTAAATGACTGTACTGATGGAGCCCGAACAAACAAAGCCTCACAATAACATGCACCAAGGAAGAAAAAACCCCAGTGAGCAGGCTTCTGGGTGAAGCGTGGGGGGATATAATCTTTAAAATCATGAAGGGCTGGAGCTAGGAGCTGGATTAGTGCCAGAGTGATGACAAGGAAAGCAGAGACACAGCAGCCATATCTTGTGCTAGTAAGTGAAGGAGAGCTCCAGGACATTCTTGGGCTTTGCAGTGCTGTGATTCATACTGTTAAATTGCGCTGAGTGGACCCTGACAGGCTTTTGGCTGCGATGAATTGCTCTCCCCCAAAACACCACTTCGGCATGGTTCAGGGGTTATCACAAGCCTGGGACATTTCTCAACAGGTAGCATGCACACAGCCATGAGTTTTTTCAAACAGTGCAACATCACCCTCACAGGCACAAATCGCTCCATGGCAGCTGGTCATAGCACTCCCAAACATTCGATTTATTCAGGCAGATGGACGTAGGGACTGCAGCTCACAGGAATCAGCACAGCACATAGACCAACAACACTGACACTGTCAAATTATAACACAGTTTTCTGCAACAACTGGCAGAGGTGGGGGTTTCCCAAAGTATAAGGGGCTCTGGAGCCTGTAGAACTATCACTGGGAAAACAAATCGTGTTTGCTTTTCTCAGTGCCTGAGGATAGATGGCAGTGTTTAAATCTACTGATCGGACCCTCTGACTGCAGGATTCAAATAAACTATACCCAAATACAGCGAGCAACACACAGCTCTAACTTAGAGATCACTCGACACCTCTGTGACTCTCAGCAGCGGACCAGCAAGCTAATGTCACACCCAGGGCTTGTTGGCTGTCAGGAGCTTGATGCCAAGCCATGTAGATACTCATCTAATGTTAACATCTGTTTGCTTGGCAGGCTCCAAAGGCAATTTGCCTCTGGGTCTGTCAGAAGATCATATAACTGTTGGACTTCTGGGAGTGCCTAATACTTCTTTGATGAAGATCATGTACATTGTAATATTCCATTCTAAGGATCCTTTGGAATCAGTGTTTGTGACCTTTCAGAATTATCCAGGTAGTGTGGCTGACTTCAGTGTGTAAACTAAAACCAAGCTCAAAGACCACACAATTAGTTGTTGTTGCTTGCATCAAGATACCTTCAGCAAGTTTATATAATGATCCCAAGACCAGAAAAATCAGATTTTTTGGTGTTAATATGGATTGCTGCTACTGAGAGAATACCAAAGGATGCTCCTAAACTAGTCTAAAAATCAACAAGTTGACTGTTATGTATCAGCTTCACCATCAATCCCATTGCTTCAAGATCTGAGTGTGGAAATCATATAAAAATTTAGTAGTGGCTTACACAACTTTACACTGGTCTAAAAGCTCATCCCATAAGATTCAGTTCACAAAAGGACAAAGTCTTTGGTTTATATATATATATCTCTCCAACTAAATAAATGTGAGGAAAGATGGGATTATTCATGTTCTTGAAAGGAAGAGCATGCTAAAGCACCCTATTATGTCAGGAACTAGAGGAACTCCTGGCCTGGAAGACTGAATTCTAAATAGCTGGAGTGTGCAAAACTGAATGATAAATTTGTCCTCAAGTTTAAATGCATCATATTTTTATAATTACTCATTAAAAAAATACTTAAAGAACAGAAGACATTAAAAATCAATGTACCTTTTCCCAGTCTATGTCTGGTAAAGAAACTTCAAACACTGTTAACAGCCTCAGGAAATAAACATTCCTGGTTTGGGATATTCCCAAAGGACATCAATTACATCACAGGACTGGATCAGCATATATTACAAATGCTATGGACAGTGCCTAAAGCAGCAACTGTTTGCTGGTCAGGCAATTTATTTTCCTACTCTAAGGAATGTAGCAGCATGCAGGTAACCCAGTAATTACATGAAACAACCCTTCAGTCTAACAATAAAATATTGCAAGTAGGAACTTGGACTGTACCCACTGCATTCACAAATGGAGAACATGGACTTCAAAGCTTCAAGCCTATCATGCTTTAACACTAAGCACAATCATTTCTTCATCAAAAGGTTAAATGCAAAATACAGCTACTGTGAGCATACTGCTAAAGCTGAAAAGTGAAAAAAAAAAAAAATCTGGAAAACCAAACATTAGTAGGTCAGACTTCTGTCTCCTCTACAAAGATAGACCTAGAGGAATATTCTCAGGAGCCTCCTCAGATCAGGGGGGCTTCAAAGCACGTGATGATGTCTTACAAATCTGCAAGCATCTCCTGGAGCCATACAGCTTGAGAGCTGCTAATTTGCAGCCCACACAGATAACATTTAAACATCTAAGCCCTTGAAAGAAGTGCAAGGCTTCCAACCCCCTCCCCATACCCTTGAAGCTGTGCCTTACAATCATCGCTGTTTTTTAAAGCACAGTCCACAGTAATTGTTGCTGTGCTCTCGAAGCAGAGCAGCCTTTGCTGCAATACAGCAGTTCTGAGGCATGAGGCCAACTGAAGCCTCCAGTCTATTTTAAACCCACTATAATTATAAATGATGGATATGTAGTTGAGATGCTTCTGAATTGTTGTTTGCATGAGGGTATATTTATGCGCTGCAGAAGAGCACTGCAGAGGAATACTGAAGGTAGCACTGACTGAACTGGCATCAGAGCCACTGTAACAATGTCAGCAGACACTGTGCCTGAGACACTGCTGCTGCCAGGACACGCAGCCACGTTGAGAGACAGCTACAAAACCTACCTGTCACCATCCTCCATTAGGCAATGTTGACATATCCATTAAATACAGAATGAAGAGAAAAGGTGTTGACAGGTTTCTCCAAGGCAAAGCAGTAGAGAAACACACTGGTTAGTAGTTCAAAGAACCACGATAAGGAAAGTTTTGCCCAAGTCAGAGATGCAGAGTAGGTGCTGGAAAATTTGCCAAAGGCACGTTAGGAGGAGAGAGACATCGCGTTCCCCAGGCCTGACACCAGCTTGCTCTTGCCACCAGACCTCACACTGCAGCGAAGGGGACAGATGCAGACCCACACACCATGTCTTAACTCTGGAAGCAACTGGCTCACTACAACACCATTTTAATTTCGTGTTGTTATCCATAAGTGACGCAATACTTCTCTGGTAAGTAGCAAATAATTTACTTCAGAAAGCAACACATCACTGCACTTTGCTAGGAACTTCGCCTCAGATTAAATACATGCTGGTTTTAGTTTAATAGCCTCATATGAGCCTGCACAATTAGCAGCGAAGTCATGTGCAAAAGGGGTTTACTTCTACACGTGCTTTGCACTTACTGGAGGGTCCAGTGTGAAGCAATATCATATGAAATATACTGTAAGTACTAGGTATACTTTACACTGAATTCAGTAAGGAGGAGTTCTGTAATTATTTACACAACAGGCCTTCTCCAAATCACAGCTGTTGAGCACTGTTTTCTTTCCAAACACAAAAGTTTTGTACAAATAAAATTATTTCCTCAGGATGCTGTCATCCAGAGAGGATCAAATCAGCCTTCTAAATCTTAGCCTGCTGCTTTAGAATGCACATCAGCTCAACACATCATTGTTTGTTAGCCATTCACATAGGTGTTCTTGAACCTGCTCAATTTCCAAGAAAAATGTGGGCTTCTACAATCTTGAAGTATCACTCAATTAGCATCAACAAGAAATTGTGTAAGCAATGCACCATGTCAAATTTTGAATGTGCTACCTGAATATTCAGACAAGGCATTCACCACATGTAAAGTAAAAATACAAATTTGACCTTAAAAAAAAAAAAAATCATCACGAGTCCTCCCTCAGAGTCTTATCCCAAAGGGACCTACTTAGGTCTTCCATGATTGGAGTGGATGCCTGAAGAAAACAGCCAGGGCCAGCAAAATCTTTAGCTCTGACTCTCTTCTTAAGTCCCATAAACTCCCAGATTACCTAAGGGCAAAGGAGCTTGCAGAAAGACACGAGGAAATAAAGGGGCACCAGTATAGGCTAAAATGGCCTACCAGAGGGAGGTACGGTTTTGGAAGCACAATCCAACCCTCAATAAGGACCTCAGGATTTGACTCGTACCCAAGTACGGTTACACAGGGAAGCCGAAACAGGCAGCAAAGCTTCTTTTCCCAGTGACTTTCCACAGATTTGTGAGCTCCTTTCAATAGACAAAATTCTTTCATCTGCCCACATCCATCCCACCGCTGATTGTTCCAAGTATACTCTAGGAAACTGTCAGTCATAAACATCCACCCATCAAGCAGTCACTAAGAAAGTTCCTTTTTCAGAAAACAGACAAATAAGAATCATTATCATAAAGACCCTATTATAAGGAAAGAATCATATTGTTGCACTAATGTTTCTCCTGATGATGTGAGATGAAGTCTTCCAAAAGATAGCAGAGTAGTACCTGGCCAGCTGAGGTAAAAGCACACCGATAGCTTCAGAAAGTCAGCATCAAAACATATAAAAATTGTTATTTTTTGATAAAGGAAAGCAAGACACTATGAACCACCCAGCAAAATTTCATGCTTTTCATCTGTTTTTTGAGTAACTGACAAGATTTATGAGCTAGCTGGTACAATAATGAAGGAAAGAGACCAGTAAAACTATTCAAAGCTAAGAGAAACTGTCTTGTACTAATTAGAAACAACGTGCAGTCTGATAACACTTTATAGACTGCAATTACCATACTCGGCAGGAAGGAGCTTTCAAACATCTGTACGATGATTATTCTCCATTGGGATGTCATTTACAGTGCAAAGTATTAAAAACAGGGCCAAAAAATCAATTATAATCTGTGTAAATGAGCATATTCTTGATCCAAGGGATTTGAACTTGGGTGTAGAAATTGGGTTTAAAAGGAAAGACAGAAACTGATTGGACAGTGAACTGCGCAGCAGTCCCCCCATATCTGATTTGCACAAAATTAAACTTAAGGATCATTAAAACAATAATTTGTATATAAAGTGCAAGAAGTCAAGCCTAACAAAGCAATAACCAACCACATGCAAGGATCAAGCAGACACTTTATTTAAATTTTTAGGTGAATATCCAGAAATACTGTCCACTGCCCAGTGTGTATGTACACACTATTCAGGAATACAAAATCAGATCTTTTATTGTTCTAAATTGTTCTAAACAATTATTTTCATATTTACATAGAAGAATACAGACATGCTAAAGTAACAGGGAGAGTGGGGAGCAACCAATAGCCAATGAAAATGTTCTTTCAACTGGCCACTACTTAATACATTAGCGCAGAGAATTAAGGATTTTACTTTGTAATCAAAGGAAACCAAATTAATGTGGAAAAAAAGTAAATTACCAGAGAAAAATATAAATGTAAAAATATAAGACCATTGTAATAAATAAATAAATAAATACAGAAAAAAATTTTTAAAACCCACCAACTAACTAAACAAAAAAGGCTGTTTGAATGGGCTGAAGGTTTTCTTTTCTCATTTACGGATTTTTCAGACATTCTGTTATCTCAGAGAATACACTTAGAAGGCATGGTGAAATCAATGCTGAGTTTTATACCAGAGCAAAGGGGAACAGTAATGGTCAATTGCAGAAAACGGCTAGAAAATTTGCCAGTCATTGTGTCAGAATCCTTAATCATGGTACAAAATCTGGCAATGTTAACCTGACTTTACAGATCACAGACGACCAAGCACCACAAGTATTTCGCACAGACCGTAAGATGAATGTAACTTTTTTCTCTTGGAGGCAAAACTCATTTGCCTTTGTATGGGCAGATTAATGACCTACCAATATAGTGCTGTACTTTAAGAATATTTTAAAGCATGAACTCATGTAGAGTGCAGACACTTGCTGTGTAATGCCACAAGCATGCTACTCCTGTGCTCTAAAGCTTGCCTCCTAGTAATTAAGAAGGTGCTAACCTAAGGTGTTGGGTTTCACCTTTAAAGCCCTAAGCAATCTAGAAATCTAGCTGAGAGACGAGGCTTTCTGTGTCCTTTCTCCCCTCTTTCTTCTCTCCTTTTGCTTTTATGGCAATGATTAGAGAGGACCTGTCAGTCCCCCTCGGACGTTCTGTCATTTGGTCAGACAGGGCCTGGATCTATTGAACTCCCATTCAGACTTCACAGCTCATTTCTCCTGGTGAGAAGTCACCACTCAGTTTTGCAGTAGGCTGCTATGCAGAGGAGCCATTTTTACATGATAGTGGGTTTTTTACGGCTAAGGCAGTCCGGAACACAGGGCAAGATCCCAACCAGGATATAATCAAAGATGGAGGATGCTTTCACAGTCCCGTGGCCTTCTCATTGCCATGAAAAATCATGGCTGCCCCTGGTGTTCTGGAAAAAGGAACTGTACAATGTATTTAATATAATGTACTCTACAGCATTAATTAAAGTCTGAATTTCACATGAAAATTCAGATAAGCAGGTTAACGCAGGATGTCTGCAGCAGAATTTCAGCAGCACAGCAGTCTCCAAAGCTATTTTGAGCAGTAGCAACTACCTATTTAACTAGAATCAGCAAGTGGCCACATTCCGTATTGTTGGGAATAACAAAGCTGGAACACCTCTAACAGGCTACCTAGGGATTACTTCAGCTAAATGCAGCTTTGTTATCAAAAAAGAAAAGGATTTTTTTCAGCCTGACAGCACCATAAAACCTCTTGTTCATACTGAATGACACATGAACGGAGATTGGTGTTTATAATTTTCTGCTGGTTAAAGACTCATTCTTGCTCCCATTGAACTAAATGAGGCAAAACTGCCATTGATTTCAGTCAGATTGTCAGTCGGCCTTAAAGATACCAACCATCAGCACTTATTAATATGGAATTATCAGCGGAAAGCATATTGACTAGTTGATCTAAATACTTGATCTTCATTCATCAAAACGAATATTCCAAATGAACAAAGACAGAAAACTGAACCCAGACCAAAGGTCATGCTGAACTTACAAATTGCAGTGACTGCTGATACACATGATGGGCAGCAGCACAATGTGTATTGCACCCAGTCAAACCAAGGGACACAATATTAAACAGCAAACACACTGCACATCCCCCCGGCCTCGGTTTGCCAGCAGTTCAAATTCTGCCTACATCAGAAACATCCTCCACCATTTCACGTACCACATGAAAAATCCATGAAAATAATTGCATACAACTGGTTGTTTATTTGCTGAAGGCATTTAAAAAATAAAAGCCAAAATCAACTTGTGACTGTAAATGCTACAACTCTCACAAAAAACTCTTAAACTCCATTAACGTTATTTTTAACTTCAGAGAAATAATTAATGAACTACAAAGGAGAAAAAGAGTGGTAAAAATTCTGAATTTAATTATATGAATGGTATTCTATATACACTTAATTGCATAGCAGTAACACAACCACTTTCATTACTCTTTATAGCTTCACATGCCCATTAGCACAATCCCCAAGGTTCCTTATGAATAATTAGATTAGGAAAGGGGGACTCTGATGAAACGCAATAGGATGTGATGCTCATGAAACAGCACATCTTGAATCCAGATGCTGACATGACAACATCATGAAGAGCTAATTTGCACATCCAAATTAATACCATCATGATGATAATATAAAAGAAAGATATGCATATAAAATGAGCTACAGAAAATAACGTCAAAAAGAATTGAGGTACTTATATTGCAAAAATACATCTTTTTGACATTTTAACCCAGTTGGAAAGGTGTAAATAGACTAAATGTCATATTCATGAGCACAGAGCTACTTAAGCAGACTTACTAGAATTTAATCCACTACTTGGCAACACATGGACAAGCTGTTTAATAAATAGCTATACCCATCAAACGTGTGCAGCAGTCACATAAACAGGTGAATAAATTTCATTACATTTTATTAAACATCTGTTTCCATTTGATAGACTGAATGTTTATGTATTGTTTAGTGCTTCTTAGGTAAGTACCATCAACAAAATTGGCAGCAATGTATTTTTTGCAGGGTCACTACATGGGGCAAAAAAGACAAATAAATTTGGTTTAAAAATATTTTTAAGGGATTCAGATATTTCTGCAGCTGTTTCAAGTTGTCTGTCTGCCTATTTACATGTCTGAATAGTTAAGGAATATCTCCTGAAAAACTACTTATCAGAAAAAAGGGAAATAGTTTTTTTCACTTCCATGGTACTCCTTAAACAAAAAACACACATGTCACAAGGCAGACTCTAGTATTTGCTACTGGGACACAAGTGTCAAAGAATGGGTATGGTAGTGTTGGGTTGATGGTTGGACTAGATGGTCTTATAGGTCTTTTCCAAGCTTAGTGATCTGCTCCTCTCTCCACATTTTATGGCATATAACGTACATGGATCCTGTTTGCCCTCCGCAACTGAGAATGTGTTCTGTCAAGGCAGAGCACATTAGTCAAAAGGATTTTCAACTTAAAAAAAAAAAAAAAAAAAAATCTAAATTCACATCAAGCTGATGGGATCTCTTTAGAATAAAGAAACATTTTACGTAAAGTCAGAAAAGATTATAATACTGCTGAAAAGGATATGGCAGAAACAGAATAAGGATGTAAGTGAATCGATGAGACACAAGCAAGAGGAATAATATTAAAGACATTGTAAAGCAACGATTTGTGCAAATGTAATAATTTGAACTTTTCTTATGATACAAGGGTAAAGAAAACCTCATTAAATAAAACCAATCAAACTTGAAGCTAGTAATAACAATGTTATACATTAAGTATTTAGGAATCTACTAATATCACTGAGACAAGGAGATCGACAGGATTCAAGTGAGATGTACATAGTTAAGCACTTATCCACAGTTAGCACTGATTATGACAGAAGTTTACTATCTGGGACAGAAATATTTAAAAAACAAAACAAACACACACACCTCACCGCCATCCATCCTCCCACCCCACCCCCCCCAAAAAAAAAAAATCCCACACCACAACCACAACTCCATATCCTCACAACAATCATCTCAAGATTGTGGAAAATACAACCTTTTTCTGGACAAATGATACACACTGAGAGGTCAATGAGATGCTGACAGTGAAAGAACAGCAAACCTTTCCACTGTGTACTTGAGTAGTTACGATGAAGCATGCATTATCTCGGTACATATCAGTACACCTACTACATGAACAAGAATTATAGGGTGCTTCATTACTGATTGTAACAAAACACTTCCTTTTAAAAGCAGTTTAAAGTGCCAGCTTCTTTATTACCACATCACTGCAGACTTTTCTTACTAAGATTGATCCAACACTGTTTAAACCACTAAGAGTTCCTTCTGGGGACTTCAAGGGAAACAATATCAGGACCAGAGTCTACAAGTAAAATACATTAACAAAACCAAAAATCAAATAACCAGCAAGACACACAGGCAACCTGCAGGGAGGAAACATGTGAGGCACAAGTGAAAGCTTTTATGGGTGTATGAAAGCATTTTCATGAGCTTTTGCCACCCTAACCCTCATGCTTCCTGTACTTACCTGCCTTTTTTTGTCACCTCTTGCTGTGTGCTAAGTTACAAGATTCTGGTGGCATGTTCATTTTAATCACCTATAAGGCACCATAACACTCTTGTGACGCTGAACTAAGTAATTCAAGGCATTTTATATTGAGAAGACACAAGGAACTGCTCTTAGTCATGATGTATGTTGTAGTGACCCAAATAAAAGACAGCCTCGATTCAGTGTAGTCCTTCATTTCAAAGGCTTAATGTTAAAATATATATATTTTTTAAAAGCTCCTATGAGTCATCCTAAAGCAACAGTCTCCCAACCTTCACAAATCACCATGCCTAAAACCAGAGCTGTCATGCTAGTTTTCCCTCCACCGTCTGCCTGCCACAGAGCCTGTGCTTTGCAGCAGCACCGAGACCCATTTTTGGACTCACATGGTGCAAACAGATGACATTTGAGTTCCCTTATTCCCTCATCTGCTTTCCCATAATTCTTCATGATGTGCACAAATGTTGGAAGTTCTGCCCCAAAACATGCTACTGTGATTTACGGTGACTTTGGCAGACAATGGTTTCTGAATTACATCAGCCTATTTATTTATATTATTTGCAATAATTTATATACTGGTAAGATCTAACTTAAGTCCATGTATAAATTCATACATGTTTTATTGCTAACTTCTGTGGAATGGTCTTACATGAAATGTATTATATGATACTAGAACTCACCAAAATCAGGGGATATGTGCAATCTATTGCAGACCTAAAGGACACAGATACTAACTTAGGATGCCATCTCAGAACAAAATGCTATAATTCCTGGCACGAGACAATTTAGGCAGGCAGTTTCTGTTAAATATTTTTATATTACTTTATTAAATAACAAAAACTGCAATAGGTATATATATATAAATACAATAGGTAACAAAGGATAAAACAGTTCTGAGGCACACCCTCAGCTTTTCAGCGTTTTCAGACTACAGACAGAGGACTGATGGCAGAAAATCCCTACCACTCTGACACCTGCCGTTGTTTGGCAGAGCTGGGATACCACATGGCATAGATGTAACGTGCTTTCTCTTAATACAGTAGTTCTAAACATAAACCTTTAAAGATCTTTAAAGATATTAATAGGACAACAAGAGGACAAAGGAAGGTCAGTTTTAATGCTACCTTTTACATCCCAGCTGTAGTCTCTTACATCAGTCAGTCCAGCAACTTCACAGAATAATCTCTGTGCAGGGATTTTTTAATATAAAGGAATAATGTACAGATAAGATTCGCAATAAAGCTCATCATTTATTGCTCCTCGCTGGTCTCTTTATTACCCTCATTAATATTGCTTTTTCTGTCTACAGACCTGTGCCTCCAAGTGCTTCCTCATCTTTAATTTCTCTCACCTGAATAGGCCCGTGGGACTTATCACAAGGATAATATTAAGTATGTTCACATGACTTTCCAGGATTTTTATGTATGCATCTAGTCTCTTACTTGCAGAGATCATAACTGGAGCTTTAACAGTCCTTTTCTGGGAACCACTAACTGCATACCAAAACAGATGCAAATTTGCCTGACTGGTGATAACACTTCAGTCTGTTCCAGCGCATTCACAGTTCTTGCTAGCAGTTTTTATTAAAAGAAACTCTTGGGAATCTATGCAGTTTAATTTTTACTAAAGCCCCCAGATCCTCACAGGCCCCTAGACTTTACAGTTGTCTAAATGCCATGTACTTTAGAGATGTGTCTTAAAGACTACGTATTCAGGTTGTCATAATATCCTGCCCTGAAATAAAAAAGAATTAATTTTAAATAAAAAGCAACCCAAACAAAAAAACTGCTAGCAGTGGGGAAAGATAATTATTGTTATAAAGCAAAAAAGAGTGTACAAGAAGAGCCATTTCACAAGTCTTCAGCTAGATTTGGAATTTAAGGAAAAAAAATGTGTTAGTTGATGAATTACAAGCTTAATTACATCTGGGATAAGACATCTTAGAACCCAAAGGAAAAATGATTTGCTGAATGTCAGTATGCTCAGATGCCCACCAGCGAGCAGTCCCTCCTCTATTACAGGGTTTCAGTGAAGACAACATACATGTCAACCACAGTAGAAGAAACACAAACTAATGAAACTGTGTGTAAGCTGTAATTACACTGTCTCAGTGAATGGCACTTGGGGTATTCTGAACAGATTGTACATGTTAATTCACACAGGGCTTAACGAAGCATTCCCTGTTCTACAAACTTCACCTCTTGATTTAATTAACCTTCATACCTATACATGCACTACCTACCAATCATAAATGTTGGAAAACCGTTAAATAAACGACAATGTGTTTGAGCTACATTAAAAAACTAACAGAGGTTAAGTTCATATTCAGTTTGGCAGCTCACAAGTGAACTGCAAGCAAATTACGTGGTTCTTAGATGATAAAAACTCACATGGGAATCAGCTCTCCCAAACATAAGGCCTAGTCCCTTAAAATGAAATTGCAACAAAGCAGAATCAATTTATTCACAACAATAAAAACTGTCTAAGATTTTACTAGAAGATAAATAAACAATAAAATAATCTAGGAGGCTCTACCTTAGTACTTTTAGGTACTAAAATACATTCTGTTTTGCAGAACAAAATAGATGGCTAACTCACATCTTAGGTTTGTAAGCACAGTTTGGCACAAGTATATAAATACATAAAACTATATCATTTTCACCAATGCTTACAAATGGAAAGGATGCTCATCGTTATTGTCTCATATGTCACAGACCACAGCAGTTAATCTTTTATGAGTTTAGGACTGAGCAAGCTGTTTACACACACCCTGCAGGCTTCCCATTAGCCTGCATCTTCATGTTTTCCAGTATTATGGGGGCTTCACTTTCCAGTCTTGCAGTTTTGATCGGCTTTAGAGCCTGGATTACATGAATTCTCTGCTCTAGTAATTTATGGCAAAACACTGGGGCACTGCAAATAAATCGTGTTTTCCTACTGACTTCAAAGTGAAAAATGCACGAAACACAACCAGTCATTTCTTAATTTACTCCCTCTTGGACAACAGCTCACAAGGACAGGTAGAGCTGGAAGTACAAAGGGAGACTGCCCACTCTCCTCTTCTGGTGGGAACAGACTGAAGAGGAAGGAAGACAGAAAAGCCTTGTTTCAGAGTCGTCTTTTTTTCCCTGTACTTTGAGGGAACCAAGAAGAATTGCATCTCAGAAAGGCACCTGAATAGCACAGGGGCTACCAGGGCTGCTCCTGGCAGGCTGGGCTCTGCTGAACTTACTTCACAAAGATTTAGTAGCTCTGCAGACCACAAAGCAAAACTGACACACTTCCTCTGCTTCCCTTCCCTCAGGATTAAAGTTGGTGTCACATACTTAATATTTACTTCATTAAAAAAATCAAGTTGAAATTCCTTAATGCACAGATTAGAAAAACACTCGGTATTGAGAACACTGAGTGCATTGGAGAAATATTGGTAAATTCTTCGCAACAATAAAGAGCAAGTGAAAGCTGCAGAGATAATTTATGTGACCCTCCAAAGTAATTTTAATAGTGTATCTCATAAAAAATTAATCTGCAAAAGTTAGCAAGCATGACACAGAGGAGGAGAACCAGTGGACTGGATAGAAGTTGGCTGAGGGATAAAAGGGAAAGTTTGCCAGGCACAGAAAATGAGGACTCTGTTTGCATTTTAAAATTGAATCATCGCTCTTTTCATCCAGTGCTAAAGACTTACATTACCAGCAAAAAGAAGCAGAGAGACCTCACTACAAGCCTATTAAAGTAACAACCTGTGTTGCTTCATAAGAACAAAACCAAAACCACATAAAATAAAGCAGAAAAAAATCCAACAAAAAGCAGCAACATTTATGCTTACATCCCGTCACTCTACAAGAGACATTTCAAGGAAGGGGCAGAAACCTGTGTAATAGAGGCCATAAAGCAGGATTTTAAATTAACTGAGAACTCAGCCAACCTTGACAACTTAAACAGAAGGTACCAAATCTGTCCTTTTCCTTCACTGGAGCTATGCTATACAGTTCACATGAAAATTTCAACCAGTGTCAATGTCTTTTTGGCATCAAGGATAATAATAATTGTATTTATGATATAACCCTCCAAGGCAGCATGCAAGATCACTCAAGCAAGTTAAAATATATGAAAATACTTAATATGTTTTAGACCCGTACTTACTATTTTTCACTCTAGTAGAAAATTTGCAGCCAGTGTAAAGCAATATACCATTTTGTCACATGGCATTTTATTGATGCAACCAAATGAACAAGTGTGTTCCTTGTTAACGTAACGACAGGAGCACCTAAGAACACGTGCCTACCTCCCCACACTGCTGCTAATAACTGAAAATACTTAATATGTTTTAGACCCGTACTTACTATTTTTCACTCTAGTAGAAAATTTGCAGCCAGTGTAAAGCAATATACCATTTTGTCACATGGCATTTTATTGATGCAACCAAATGAACAAGTGTGTTCCTTGTTAACGTAACGACAGGAGCACCTAAGAACACGTGCCTACCTCCCCACACTGCTGCTAATAACTCAAGGGCCAGCCTTCTTCCCTGTCAGCTCTTGGCTCCCAGCTGCCTGGTGGTAATTCGAACAGTAAAATATCGATATAGAAAGAAATATTGTGATGCCACGAAGTGCCACACGCCAGTGAGACCAGGGACACAGAACAGGACAAATGACACTGGTGGAACTGGTGTTGAACAGCTGGAGGGGTGTTTGGTACAGGGTACACTTAGACCATGCTGTGGTGGTATCACAGATCCTATCGGCAGATCCTCCATCACTACCCAAAGTGGTGGCTCAGGTGACAGCAAGGATGCCCAAAGTCCAAATCCAGCTTTGCCTATCACCTGGTAGAAAGTGAAATTGGAACCAGTGCCTTCAAACTCCCCTGGGTCGTAAGTTGCCCTAACATAGGCAGCGCACAGAAAAGGCCCCCCCACCTCCTGCCAATTCCTTCCTCTTTTCTACAGCATTACCAAACAAGGCGGACACTCACCAGACCAGTCCACACCGAGCTCAGCACAAGCTCAGGGAATGTGCTATGTATTTGAACACATCTACAGCT
>NW_010233042.1:31958-33757 GCF_000690775.1 Eurypyga helias | reverse complement strand
GGAGTTTGAATGCACCCTGACCAGCATTAAGACAGAACTGGGTGACTTTAAGCCAAGGCACTTCTGACATGCAAGTTTAACCAGTAAAGGCCTGTTAACTGTATCCGCACTGAAGAGTACTGAAAAGCCATACATTATCCAGGATTTTGCAGTCCTGAAGCTACAGGGCAGAAGCTAATCTTCTGGGGATGTGTCCTTGTGCTCTCCCATCCTCCTTGCACAACTGACTTACAAACTCCCCTCACCATACTTCACACTGTGTGAAGGTTACTGCTACCCGACTGAGAAAGCCAGGCTGCTGCTAGGACCTCATGCACACAGACTCTTCACCACAACTCCTGAAGGGCAGTACGAGCAGCCGCTGGGCTGGGGGTGGCAGTATCCTTCACTGCTGTAGTCCATACGCTATCTATCCCAACTATGAATAGTCCTGGAAGACCAAAAAAAAAAAAAAAAGAAAAAAATCAAGGAAATGGTCAAAACGTAGTGATAAGCATTCCTGTTCAAACCGTTACTTTCAACATCAAGAAAGCACCTATAGCTTTTAGAAACACCAACATGAAGATGCAGATTCCTTAGGGTGACCACTTCCTCAAGAGTCTGAAGTTCCTGTCTTGTCTGGAACACTGAAAAGAGTAATACACAAGGTATAATCATGGACTTATAAGAATTTTGAACTGAGTAAGTAGAGAATTAAGCTCATGGCAATTTTAACACCCTCAGATTCTGGTAACTGCAAATAAAGATCTCTCTGGAGATACCCTGCCCAGTACATTGGGTTCATTAGTGTTGAAGGCAGGGTAAGTGTTAACAGCAAGGACAGCATCTCTCTCATTTCTTACAAAACGCTAGATGAACAAACTGCCATAGCTCATGTACCACAGAAAACACCATGGTCTTCTGGCTTTATAATCAGACTCCTTTTCAAAGTCTAAAACTGTAAACAACAGTAAACGAACTGTAAACTAATTTATGGCCCCAGTATTTGCTATTATGACAAAACCTATGCAAAACACATATATGATATGAAAAACCATACAAAAAAACCCAATGCAGCTGATACCTGACTTCACAGGAAGGGCTTTTCACAGCCCTAAGTAAAAAGCCTTTTTCTACCATTACTGGTAGTACTATTGATCTTATTAAATAACTAAACTTAGATTCCCCCTTCTTGCTGTTGTTACCAAGAGACAAGTGATAGAAACAACAGGTGATTTGTTTTTCCTGGGACTCTGAAAAACTAGGTGTCAGTGAACCAAGGAGTCCTCTATTTGCGTGTGTACCATAAAAGTAGACATTGGTCTGCAGAAGCCAAATCTGTGTCATATGCCCAGCTTCAGAGTGCAGCTATTCGGTGACATTTTTACTCAGGTCTGCAGTTCGATAACACAGTGCAGAACGGAATAAAGCAATAGACCTGGAAAAGCTATTTATAGTGTGTATGCCCCAAGGAGATACAGCTAATAACTAATTCATTTCACGTCAAACATTTGAACACAACATGAAAACTTCCCAGTTTCTTATCAGCACAGGAGAAAAGGCCCCATTGTAGCTTGTTTTAAAATAATTAAGGACTCTTTACCAAAACATTTTAATTAAAGTAGGTCTCCAACAGCAGTCTTTTCTTTCCCTGCCTTAAACCTGTTTCTTTAAGAGGTCCGCACCTATTAAGGTTTTAATACGTGTTTCACAACGCAGCAGTTAGCCAAGCTATTAAAAATAATGCTCATTTTCCCAGAAAACACATTTGTTTATCAAAATAGTTTTCTACAAGCAGGATTAAAATCCAGTATATTATT
>NW_010233042.1:21710-31858 GCF_000690775.1 Eurypyga helias | reverse complement strand
CAGCTAAGTATTATTCCTTGGACTAGATAGCTGAATATTTTATTACAAATTATTAAGAATTAAACAACAGATAAGAAAGATAAGGATTTGTAGTACTCAAGACATTAATAACCAGATTGAGCTTCGCTTCTGCTGCAACTGTCAGAAACAAAGCAGCCAGTAGTCACAGTGCTCAGCGCAATGACAGCCTTCTAATTTCTCCACACCCACATTTCTGTTTTCTTTTTCTCTTCTTCCACACGCTGACACCAGGTGTTAAAACAGCTTGACTTCAATGAGAGTGTCCTAAGAACAGTGTGGTTTCAGCCAGTACTGGTGCCAAGGCTATATCATAAATAAGCCGGTAGGAGATGCTGCAAGAAGCCCCAGCTGGTTCTCCACAGGAGCTACTATTGCCATGGGACTGTGCTAACTCCAGTGGAAAACTAAGGGCCCTTGTGAACAAAATAACCAATGAAAAAACCCCACCAACACCACAGACTATCCTATGGCACAAAGACTTGGCAAACAATAACTCGCTATTTAACCCAGGCCTTCTGTTACTTTATAATTAAAGGCAAGGGTTTTTTTATCAGGTTTTATGCCTAAATTATAGTTAATTGCTATATGACACAATGTGAATGAACTCCACCAATTAGTAATCTAGTACCCCTAGGGCCCCTAGTTTTTACCAAGTAGCGTGACAACATCCTAGCTTTACTTTTACAACAGCACAAGCAGCATGAAAATTTAAAATACACATTAATCATAAAATGTAATGAGATACGGTGAGCTCACACAGTCATGTATTTATGTTGTAGGTTCAGTGAAAATGCTGGTAAACAACAGGGAAGAATACATACATACACATCCTAAAGACTTAAACATAACTGCCTTTCCATTTAGCAATCTGGTATCGAAAGTAGTTACCTTACAGATGGAATGCTTGTTTTCAAATTTATCAGTCATAAAGTTTAATGGGTAAAACCTAGATAAACATATTCTAAATCCCTAATTAAACTTAACAGAAAGAATGCAGATCTCCTTTAATAACCCTTAAGGCCTTTTAGAGTTTGGGTTTTTAGCAGAACATTCTGATCCATTAGGGTGTACAGTGACAGCTGATCATCCATCTCCAGAATCAGACCTTTTTAATACTGTAAAAGGATATACTCCTTCGTGTGTGTGTGTGATGATTTTATTTAGGTAATGGAGAGGAGTCTATCTGAGGTTTGCTTATTTCTAGGTTGAGGGAAGGCTTCTGGGATTTGGTAGGTTTCTTCTGGTTTCACTTTTGCTGTTTGTTCATTTCATTACATTTACTGTATTACGTGCTTATGGGCCATGTGCTTTAGTCTAAATCACTGTATTCATTATAAAAGAAGTATGTCTCCATTGCAAATCAACTGAGCAACAATATATTAATTACTAAGATTATTAAAGCAAGCTACCCAAATTACACTAGCAAAAAGCAGATAAGAAGAAGTTGCAAAGTGTAGTTATAAAAGGGCTTAAAAATAACTACTAAATAAAATAGCATCAGCTGCTTACTTTTTCTTATTTTGGTCTGAGCTAGAGTGTGTCCAGACTACATGCTACATGCTACACAAGAGCATGAAAATACTCTCACAAATTCTGAAGACAAAAATCAGCTTAGCTGTTTAGATTTCCAAACATATTAAAATAAGGGTACAATGTCAGCTAATGAAAGGGATTGTTAGTTTGTAATTTTTGCTCACATAGTATTTAAAACTTGGAAGAGCAAATGTGCTACCTAGTATTATATTAGTATTTACTCATGACTTCTCCCATCAACTAAGACATGGATGACTTTCTTTATTAGCTAATATTTAAGCCGACCTCTATTAATCACTGCCCAAATGTAAACTCACTAATGGCTTAATTACAAGGTGAAGAAATAAAACTCAAACAGAAAATAAAAGAATAAAATTAAATAAACAATACAAGTATGGGATAAAAGCTTTTCTGTTTTCTTTAAATGCCAGAATTATCTATTCTCCCAAGGCACTGCGAAGTATTTCACTTCTAATTGTTATAACAAAGGAACAGTGCCTAAGTGTTGCCCCTAATTTAAGTTAATTAGTTATTAAACTTGTACATTTAATGGCAAAAACACTGCATTGCATAATCAATGACACATGACAGTGCATCAGGTTTTTGGAAAATTGGATTATGCAGTATAAGACTACTCTCATTATCACCATCTCCATGATACAGACATCCGAAAGTATATTTTGAAAGAGCAAGAAGAGAAGGCTAAGAAGTGATCTCCTCCTGAAGCAAATTTATAACCACTGCCCTGCAAGGGAACACAGATACGAATCATCCTGTCTTCCTATGATGTACCCATACAGGATCCTGATGTGCCAGCACATCAGCTTGTCAGAGCAGCATTAAACAGCAGGGCAGCATGCACGCGGTCAGTGACGACATGGTGCTGAGCGTACCTATCAGTACGCTGCTGCTGAAGAACCATGACTGCTAACCGCGCTTGTTGCGGTTTTAGATGGGCATGCAGTGAGGTAAAATGAACCACTACAAAAGCAAACAGCATGCAACACTATTATATTCGATCCTTGTAAGGAACAGGGTAGAATAACAACAGTCCTGTCGCCCATTGGTGTGAGGAACTGAAGCTGCAGTTGGAAACCCTCTATTGTGCCACATTCATGCTCTGGCCGTGAATTTCAGTAAGTTTTAAAGGTCTGTTTATTCCTGGTTTTCTGCCTTATCTCCCACCATGTTTCCCACTCTGCACCATTTCATCAAAGCAGCAAATCCATTAGGCCTATTGTTTGTGGAGACCTCTGACTATGTGTACTGCTTTTCTAAATGGATCAGATTTACCTTCTGTATTAAATCCATGACTGATTTAATAAGCATTTTATTTATTTTAAAAGAATCCCTTTTAATAGTTGAAAATCCATATTAACTTTTTTCTCCCTTACTTTATAAGGGCTGTCTTAGCGTGTGCTTATTACATTAACACAACCAGTCCTCTTCAAAACCAACTTATTTTTTCCACTGAACACTTCAAATTGGCATCCTCTCCTACTTGCTGCCAATGATGCTCATCCTCAGCCCTCTGTGATGAACAGTTGGAGCTAACAAGATGATCTGTGTATCATCATGCTCTAACTCAAGCTAGTATCTAAGTGGAGCATTTTGAGTTCTATTAAAAATCTTTAGTTATACATGAAGACCTTTGAAATAAAGGTAAAACTTTTGGGTCGATCTTTCAAAAAAAATTATAGAAGAAACTCATTTGCCAGGCCATTTTTCAAGATAGCTTTCTATACCTTTAATTAATTCACTGAGTGACTACTAAGCTAAAGTAAAATTACTTTGTGATAAACAGCTGAATACAAAAGCAGCTGACAAAAAGCAACATGGGCGTATTTCCAACTTCCCTAACTTTTGGGTACTTGACTTTATCAAACATGTTTTTCATTTAACATTAAAAATGGCCCTGGGTCTCAGGTGTTCCTAAATTCTGTAATTAGTGACTATTAAATCCCTTTCATTTATTAGCTGGATTTTAAAACTAACTTCAGCATTTTACTACCGTTATAGTGCTATTGATACTGACAGAAATCTGTCATCCCACAACAGCCCTAGTCTTGCTGCAATGTGTGGTTAATGGCCTGAGCCATCCTCTCTTCTCTCCTTTCTCAAGGGCTGGAGGATAGCCTGTCCACATCCAGCATTTCCACAGCAGGCAATAAACTCCAGAGTCTTACGCCAAAGCGCATGGTTAGCTTTAATTTTCATTGCCAGCTCCTAGGTATTTCCAATGTGGTATCCACTGGTTCTCTTGTGGAAGGAACTTCTCTAAGGGCCTTTTCTGTTCAGAAATTATTTTTCTAGCAATCAGAGTTTTTCTAATGATTGTAAATAAAGAGACAAGCACGATACTTAAAATCACCATTAAATAACATCAGAATTTCCTGCAACATAGAAAATTAATTCACCTCACCCAAATGCTCTGACCTGCCAAGTGCTGCATAGATACATACACAATTGCTACAAAGACTTCTCACAAAACACGGCCAGTGGACAAGGAAGGGAAGCATCTGACACACACCACTACAGCCCAGCTGAATGTCACCACAGACAGCATCACAACCCCGCAAACAAAGATGTACTTATCTTCCTGTTCCACTAACGATACACACAGAAAATTACCAATTATCTGTGTGCCAAAGGTGTGACCTGTTGCTGTCAACTGAAGAGACAGACATATTCTTCTTCAATTATTTGCTGTGTTGTCCTAATTAAACAGGAGAATTATGGGAACCTTTCATTAACCTCTCAGCAAGTACATATATTTTAGAAGAATTATATTCAAAAGGAGAACCATCTGTAGGCCACCTCTGCATGGCTGAACACAAGTGGCATTCATTCTTTAAATCTAATATTCTTTTGCCAGACAACAGAAAACACGTTATGTAGCAACTTCAAAGCCATACACAGCTTGCAAATTGTGCGTGACCTACAGACTTCTTTACTGTGGTCAGACTACGGTTGGTATGGGATCTCCCTTAGCAAGTCTGGGACATTCACGAGGGGCCAAAGGTGCCAGTCAATCCAAGCTTGCAACCTTCATTCCAGACCCCAGATGCTGTCCCAAGTACTTTGTGCACTAGGGAGAAGCCAATGGAAGGTTTTATATCTGGGCACAACACCAAAATAAGGATAAAGCTTAACAGTTGAAGGTGGAGGCAGTGAACAGCCACAGCCTAACATGTAGCATGAAGAAACCAGGACGACACACGCAGGAAGCATTCCCCTCTCCATCTTTGGTCAAAAGAAAAGACAGATCTGAAGTCTTCCAACTCAGTATCTAAACCACATAAAAATCAAAATTTTAACAGCCTCTGTGCAACTGGATTAATAATATTCAACCAATATCATGCTCAAATAAGACAATTTTTTTAAACGCTTAATAAATCTTAATTTTCAGGTGTCATGGACAACCCAAGCAGAGCAACATATCCTACTGGATTACGAAGTCTTTTAAAACATGAACCACTCCAAAAACATCTTGAAAATGGTAACATTCTGGGTTATTAAGTTATTTCCCCTATAGTTGAGAAGTGACACACAGCTAGGAGACAGAAGATTTTCCCATCTAAAGCAAAAGCATAGAGAAGTTATGACCTCAGAAAGCAGGCCAGTTGGAATGAGCAAGCAATCTCAGTGACCACAGCTAGCTGAGATACCAAAGTGCAAATAAACAAACCTCATTATTAACTATCATTTAGAATAGCACTTTATTGATCTATTTTCTTTTAGCTGTTACTTTACAGTTAAAATCTATGGTTTGTTAGAACGCAGTCTGTTTTCATTTTATGACTGCTGAGCACAGAAAGCAAACAGCAAAATATATGTCAAAAAGGATGTGGAGTTTTCTTTCAGGCTTTCACTTTTTCCCTTTCCACTGGTAGTAAAACCAAATAAAGTTGCGCTGCCAACAGTCTCACTGTCTACCTGCCACTGAAGGCAAGTTTGTAAATCTGAGGAGTTTCCCACCAAGCTGCAGACTCCTAAGGAGATGGCTACATCAAATGCCAGAGCCAGGCCAGAAGACTCTTTCAATTAACTTTTTTTGAGTGTACTGATGAAAAGATAGTCCACAGTGATGGGGACAAACCAGACTGTCACAACTACCCAAAAAGCAACAGAATCAAGAGTCAAATGAGATCAAAAATGGTTAGTATACATGACTGTACCTTGGTCTATCATTTGGAAGATATAATTTATCAGTGCAAGCAGTGCAGTTTGTCTACTATATTTAGGGCTAAACCCAGATGGATTCAGTCAAGGACATCTGAGGATTCTAGATGCCACCAGAGTCGCCTTGCGTACAAGCTTCCTTATAGCTTTCCCTAAAAAACAAAGAAATTCAAGACAAAAAAATGGTGAAAATTTTCCTCATCTAAGGATAATTTTTCAAACAGGAACAAAACTGTTGACCCTGTAAGCAGGCAAGCACCTTGTTCTCCCAATCACTTTCAATACAGAAAAATACTTTCTTGGTGGACATTCCCAGACTTACAAGTGCGTAAGTCACAAGCTACAGCCCAGATCTTTCTAGCTCCTATACAAACCTCCATCAGTGTAATTTACTGAGACCCAAGAGAATTGCTCATACTCCTAACCCCAAAGACGTAGGTATAATTTTCAGAATTACCAGGGATGTGCTGGAAAATTCCTTAGTGTGAAACCCACTCTATGGATGCTGAGGGGATTCAACTCCAATTAATCAGTTTACCCTCCATCAACAACAGTTTAACACAACGCTTGTTGAAGCAGGATTTTACGAAGCATTAACTGCTTCAGTCAATAAAATTTAAAAGGGAGCCCAGAAAATCAGTCTACAGGATCTAGAGAACAGGTGCTCTTTCACTTTTAAAGGTAGGATCTTCCTAAGGAAAAATTAAAAAGTGATAGGGGGAAAAAATATCACACAAGCAGACAAATAAAATGCTCTATTTCAGAGAAATAAACTGTATTTCTGTCATCAGAACATAAGGAGGGTAAGTTAAGGAACCCATTTTATATTAATATTTGCATTCAAGGCAGAGCAGCTCAAACTATCAACCCCTCGTCCCAGGTCTGTACAGCATCAAAGAAAAACCTTATGGATCCATGTAGAAATATAGTCTCCATTTTAATTTCGTATCTTTCACTTTTCTTCAAAAGCTTTTCTTTTCTAGAAGATACATTGGAAAGCAAATGCATGCGAGTACTGAAAAGGGAAAAATAAAATATTCTACATGTCAGGATGATTTCAATGCTTATGTACACATGCTTATATTTAAATTTGCAGAGCTTTGAAACTCAGAAAGATGAAGTGCTGTATTGAAGCAGTCCTTTTTATGAAGGCAGTTGTCACTATGTGAATCTAGTCCAGACAGCAGCAATCCATTCAAGTTAGTTACTCAGGTGTGTATCTGCACATATCATGCTCATGAGAGAGTTTTCTTTGTACTCATATTTGCACTATTAAATGCAGTAATTTTAATAAATGGTGAATATGAATCAAGCCCATAGTATTCTTTTGGTGGAAATGGGCAAGTCCTCTGGGTATGCAGACCATCGTATCTCTACTGTAATTGGAGATACGATACTTACACCAGTAGGGGACTGGTGTATATCACTACTCCCAAAGACTCAATATAAGCAAAGAAGAACTTATGGCCATCCAAAACAATAAACTAAAAAAAAAAAAACCAAACAAACACCAAAAACAACCCCACACCAAAATCTCTTCATCCATCCAGATTTTTCTAGGGTTTTCATTCCACTAAAACGCATGGGATACTGTCCCATAAGTATGTGGTCAAAGCATAGATTTGACATAAATAAAAATTAATAATTGACCTAAAAAGAATTTAGCCTGTTTAGCTAAACAGTCAATGGGGAGCACTCCACACTCCCCTTAGCAGGATGCAGGAGTCCCAGTGCAATAAATTAAGACTTACTACTTAGTATAAACAAGGAAGAGTTTTACTCTTTCTTTTAGTTTGCTGTGACAAATCTTTTTTGCTCTGCTGCTTTTTTGGTATAAGCTGATGCCTGTCTTCCTCTTGATCTCTTGCAAAGTCATGTAGCACGTGCTTAGAAACATGTATTGCCTGAATATCACAGCCAACTGATTTACTATTCTGGTGGTATGTACACAGCATGATGAGGTTTACCCAGATGTCCAGTGACAAGGAGAAATTCAAACACTGAAATGGAGCTATTACAGATGAGGAAAAGTTCATGGTCTCTACCAGCACCATTTAAAGCCTCTCCAAGATTCAACATCATTTAGTTAGTATTCCTAGTCAAACCCTGCATAACTAGGAGGTGGTTTTGTTCACACTCGGTGAGAGCAGAGATACTATTATTCATTGCCAGCATTTCAGTCCACAGTGGGACAATATTACCTGTATAAAGAAAAAGAAGGGGTACTACGTAAGGTTCTGGGAAAGAAAACAAAAGCTCTCATGACACTTTTGGGAGCAATAAGCAAAGGCTTGTTCAGGAGATCCTGCTATCCACTGGGAAATGGCAGTGCCACTGTGTTGTTCAGAGCACAGAGACAAAAAGCATTCCTAGAGGAAATCTTCATTTTTTCTGTTTACATATTTCCAAATTCAAAGGTGTGTTTTCACATACTTACTGTTATCAGGTGCACTGTCTGGATTTTTGTGGCCTTCTAATATTAGCACTGTGTTACAAGTGTGATTTCTAAACCCAAATTTAAAAGTGTTAGTTATGGTATAACCATGAACTTGTAAAGAAGTTCTTGTGTATAAAAGAAGCAGTATATTATATTTGTCCTGCTAGTACAGTTGCAGACAGAGTGGGTAGAAGAGCAACCTTGCCTTCAAGCAGACAAGAGCTTCTTAAAACCTGCAGAAGACCCACAAAGGTCCGCCTGCCCTTTCTGGACAGTTCATCTATCTGAATATACCCCTCTAACTACCCTGTCTTTCTTTTATCCTTGGATCACTGAAGCTACATATCAGCACTGTCATGACTTTAAAATCCTTCTACATTATCTAGCAGTCTTCCAGAATTTTCTGATTAGCCAAACAGCAACACTCAAACTGAGAAGACAAGTGGCAGAGTCCAGTAATCTTCCAATAGCAAATAATATCCTGTCAGAAACACATTAGTATTTAGTAACAACAATAAAAAATTAAAAATGGCCACAGAATAAAAATACCTGACAATATTTTAACTGGAAATTACTGATGCCTTTGGGTTGATAAAACAACATAAGAGCAATTTGTCCAGTGATTCAGTTTTTATCATCCTGAAAATGGACTACAGCCATTACCACCATTACTAGCATTTAGGTACACTTTAGAATACATACCATAAACACAGACTGTGATAAATATTTTCTTGAAACTCAAGTTGTGCTCTTCTCCCAACCCAACCCAAATTGGTTGTTGGATTTTCAAGCCAACAACCAATTTCTTATTCTGGGCTGAATCATTATAAAAGCAAGCCACCTGGTTTTTAAAAAAAAAAAAAAAAAAAAGCTGAACACCATAGCAACTGGCTCGCAGCCTCGCTAACACACAGGAAGGATTTTTTACTAGAACAAGAGCTACAAGTGAAAACAGCAGGCCAAAAGCAGATCTGGCGCAATATCAACAACGCATCAGAACCGCAAAAGTTGCTTAACCCCTCGCCAGTCTCTTCCCCATAATACCTTCTGAGCAGCAGCACACCTTCAGGTTCTCATTAAAACACAGTACAGGAAATAGGGAGAAATGTGTGCTACAGTACTGATTCTGCATATATATATATAGACTCCGCAGACTCTTTGCCAAAACAAACAGGATTAAATGTTGAAAAATCAAGTCACAGAAGCGGAACAATAATAGAGCTTGATCTTCAGTTTTAATAATCATATCATTCCATAATTATACAGGTTTCTAAAGAAACATCTCCAAATATACTTAACTCTACATTGCCCATGTTAGCGAATGCTTTTAGGAAAGCATCAGAGTAGGAAAGACATTGATAATAAAGACAATGACTTAATGACAATACCCTGTAAGAACTGTATCAGGCCTGTAGGAATACATTTGAAGCAGCACATTGCTGTGGAGTAACTAAGTCTGTGTTGGGTTTACATAGCAAGGTTTTGATGGTGGGGGGTGCTGCAGGGGTGGCCTTTGTTAGAGGAGACCAGGAGCTGCCCCCATGTTGGACAGAGCCTGTTCCAGCTGGCTCCAAGACAGACCCAGCACTGGCCAAAGCTGAGCCCCATGAGCGATGCGGGTGGCACCTCTGTGGTAACATATTTAAGAAAGGATAAAAAAGCTGCACAACAGCAGCTGTGAGAGAAAGGTGACAAAATTTAACAGCAACAGCCCTGCAGGCACCAAAGTTGGTGAAGCAAGAGGGGGAGGAGGTGCTCCAGGCACCAGAGAAGAGAATCGCCTGTGGTGCAGACCGTGCAGATGCAGCTTGTCCTGCAGTCTGTGTAGGACCACAGTGGAGCAAGTACCTACTCTGCAGCCTACAGAGGACACCACACCAGAGCAGGTAGAGATGCCCTGAAGGAAAGTGCAGCTCACGGAGAGTCCATGCTGGAGCAGGCTCCTGGCAGGAGCTGTGGCCCATGGAGGGGGGCC
>NW_010233042.1:20780-21272 GCF_000690775.1 Eurypyga helias | reverse complement strand
CCACACAGGAGCAGGTTTTCTGGCAAGAACTCTGGCCTGTGGGAGACCCACGCTGGAGCAGTACGCTCCTGATGGACTGTATGCTATGGAAAAGATCCAGTGGAGCACTTCTTGAAGAACGACAGCCTATGAGAAGGACCCACGTTGGAGAAGTTTGTGAAGGACTATATTCCTTGAGTGGGACCCCACACTGGAGCAGGAGAAGAGCGTGACAAGGAGCAGGAGGTATGAAGTGTTATGACAGAAACCTCATTCCTCATCCCCCTGTGCTGCTTGGGGGTGGCAGGAGGTGACAGAAAAGATAGGAAGGAAGGAGTGAAGTTGACTCTGGGAAGACTAAGGGTGAGGGGAAGGTGAGTTTATATTGGGTTTTTTTTGTCACTAACCTACTATAATTCTCATTAGCAATAAATTCATCTTCCAAGTCGAGTCTGTTCTGCCTGTGACAGTAATTGCTGAGTGATGTCACTTTCCTTATCCTTTCATCATATT
>NW_010233042.1:0-20749 GCF_000690775.1 Eurypyga helias | reverse complement strand
TGAAGAGGGGGAACGAGAGAGCAGCTTGCTGGGCACCTAGCCAGCCACACTGACCCCACTGCGGAGTCCTTTCATTTCAGGAAAGCATACATCTCTCCTGGGCAACGGCAGCTATGAAGTCTTTGCTTTAAAGTAGATGTGCCCACCTGTTCTAGGTCAGCTGAAGAGGACATCAGTGCATTGCACAGTGAAGAATTATGGTCCAGCCTCTTCACCATGTTTGGGATGGCTTGTACTCTGGAGACTCTATCTTGACTGCATTAAAAGGACCTCACTGAGTCTAGCTTTATAGACCAGGAGAAAAGTCAGCTCTGTTCTTATTTGTACATTATTTAATAGGCATCCAAAACCTGCTATGAAGTAACATCAAGTCGAAAGACGAGGTACGATGTCTGGAGCACAACTACCTAAACTGCTTTTAACATTAGGGCTAATTATTAAACCAAAGAAGTCTGAGTTGAGTACATAATTCCACAGTATCATATTAGTTTACTTGATCTATATAAGCATTATTCCTGAGCTTTTACTGGCATTAAGGAGTGCTATAAGCCACCCACACCTACGAAAATCCAAATGCTTTCCCCACCCCACCCCACCCCCAATTAAAATGAGGGGAAGAGCCTTACTTGGGGTACCTGAAAATAGTGGCCGGATTTTCTATTAATAAAACAATGAACTATGGTGTAATATTTTTGTTAATTTTATTTTTTTGATCTGATGAGAAATGACCAAGAACTTCTTCAGGTCTTTTGACCCTCAAACTCATGGATACTCACAAGGAGTTTACGGCCCCAGGAAACTCTTCCATCAGAGACCACAGACCTTGAATTAACAAAACAGACTTTGGTTTTTGGAGGTGATTTCATCCTACTGGTAAATTGCTTGACATGCACTACTCATGTTGCTGAAAACGGGCATGTTTCTGTTTTGCCTCAGATCTCCAACATATCATGATTCAGACATCGAATCAGCCTAATTGTAACCATACATTTGTGCTTGATATATACATATGTCAAGGTATGGCTGTGTTTATAATATACAGGGTAGGTACAGACTTTGTTATACACCACTGAGAACTATGCACTTATCTCAGAAAGTATGCATGCCCTTTATCTTCCAAGAGATATTTACTTTATTTAAAAGTCACATTTTTAGTCCACAATTTATAAGACAGTGCAATATTCCCTAGTCTGGCTCCATAATTAGCATATACTTGTCATTTTGGTATCTCAAGCAGAAATAGAAAAAGCAAGACAAGGAGACTCCAAGAAACTTAGCAAATCTACATTCAAAGTTTTAGTTGCCCTTGATTTTAAAACATGGGATTCTCTAACATTTTCCTTACTTATCTGATAAGAATGCTTGATGGGCCGGGCTGGTCATAACAGAGTGCCCATTCCTCATACTCTCCTCATTGCCCATTCTTCATACTTTCAGAATGAGAATTTTTGGTGAGTTTGTTTTCACATATATTTGTTTTGTTTATAAGGGGTGAAGCAAGGATTTCTTAAATTTTTTGTTTGTTGGGGTTTGTTTTGTTTTGTTAACTTAAGTTGCTATCCAGCAATTCACACAGAGAGAACATCCACTGTTTTCTGAAAAATATGAAATGGTACTCCGTGGTTAGTTTTACTCATGCAAGCACACTGTCCAAAGCAGCACCCACCATACACATATGTACGTAGCAGATACCAACATGCTCTTACAAGTATGGTCCTACCACACACAAGATCAGATTTTGTTCTCACACCAGTAATCTATCCAACTTATGTCAACGGCAATCTGTTCTATTTCCCAAAATATTAAATTTGCTCTGAAAAGTTTACAATCTTAAGTCAGATTCCGAATAAAAGAAAGAGGCAGAACAAGACAGAAATATGTTTACCCATTCTGCACACACTCACTCTTGCCTATAAACTAGGAAAATGTAGATCAAGCAGAGTAAGTTATGGTAAGAATAAAGGTCAGATCAAGGAGGGCTGGGATACCAAGCTGTCTTTGACCTCAGCTCTGAAAGAAATTTCCATAATCAAATTGGCATGAAAGACATTAGGAAGATGCAGTACCTCAGCAGAGATTCAGTGACTGAAGGACACAACAGTAAGGCCAAAACTAGTGTTTGAGACAGGATACAGAATGGAAAAGTAACCTAGTCAGTAACACTCAATGATGGCTCCAAGTGTTTAAAAAAACTTTGGGAGACGACAACACAAATTCTCAGAATGTGTAGAAGAATGCTGCTGCTCTATTACCCTTCATTCACCTAGCAGAAAGGCATTGTTTGAGCAAAAATGCTTATATTGTTCTTGTCAGAAAATTTATTATAACAAAACAATTATTTCATACACAGTATTATCAGGAATGTTAAAAGTAACTTGAACCACCAGGATTTTTTGCCATTTAAAAGGAAAAAAAAAGAATAAGAAAAAGTAAACTGTTTAAGGATAGAATACGTAACTACATGTTAGCCCAACTGATGAGTGTTCAGAAATAACTCATTAAGGAGAAGGAAACTCAGTGGTAAGACACTAGAAACCTTCTTACTACACACTGCTGCTGATACAGCTAGGGCCCAGGAAAAGTGTTAGAGAATTATGAAACACAAAAGGGACCATCTTGGCACAAGTACAGTACACTCAGAGAAAAAACAGTCTGCCTGGTTACAATCCCATCCCAGGAAAACCCCTAAACCATCACACAGATGCGTAGCATACCAAATCTTAAGGTATTACAACGTTCTAATGTAGAACCTCATTCTTTCCCATAATATCTAGACTTCTGCATTCAAAAGTGAGTTGACCTAGGCAGTTCAAGATGTTCTGCAAACTAAAGGTGTTTGATTAGACATTCTCAGAAGAAGCTGTGTTAAACTGGGAATTTAAAACCAATAGATTTATCCAAAAAGTCTGTCCGAGGTCCACTGCATTACACACAAAGAACAGCAGCCCTGTAAGATCACCTTCTCTGAGAAGCTGTTCACCCCATTATGAGAATGATAAACCACAGCAACGATGCCAGCTGATGTGCTGAAGGATGCCTGTAGAATTAGTACCTAAGTAAGAGCAAGAATTCTTTATTTTAGATCAATGAAAAGTCTCTGTCCACACATGGGTTGCTAGTACAGAAAACAGTCAGTACAACTTCATGCCATTTTCTGCAGTCCAGTTAAAAAATACAAACAAAATGGATAGTGTGTGCAATACAGTTACTCCGCACGTGAGAGACAAAAAAGGAGAAACAAAGAAAGAGAGAAAAAGGCTGCATGCCTTTTATTGTAAGTATTTAGGGTTTGCATCATCTCTGGGACATCTCAGACTCTAATAACAACATTTAGAACATGCAGTCTAGGTGTGCCACTTCCCCTAGGACACAGTTGTTTTTAAAAATTTTTATTTAGTGCTTGTAAAGTGACATAATACAATCAATGAACTGTAGACATCTTTATCAGCATTTGCTTTTTTGTGGGTTCTGAGGTCCATTGTCATAAGGGCTCCCTGTAACCAGCCATCTGGGATGAAGACAAAGTGAGTGATAGGCATCCTTACCTCCAAGACCATCTCCAGAATCAACCTCATAGATGCTCTCCCCTTCCATGTTGTCTTTAGAAACAGCAGAAAGTAAGATCTTCCTCAAGTGATTTGCTCAGGCTCCAGAAGGAAGCTGGATCCACTCACTTTGCAGCCAGCAGATGATATCTTTCAAACAAAAACATAAAAACAAAGCCATTGATCCACTTCTTCTATACAACAGAAGTCATTTAATTACTTCCCTAAGCCCCTGACTTCTCAAAACTGTGTGTCAGTTCGTTCTACATCCAATACCTCAGCTCCTTATACCAATACAGTCTTTTCAGCGAGTATCTAAGTTCCTTTTCTCTTACAAATTCAACTGCCATTCACAGTACAAACCCTCCACCACATATAAAGAGGTATCAGCCCAAAGTCCAGGATTATATTGAGGGGGAAAGCCTCAGCACAGACCCATGCTTATTCATATGGCCTGACAGTACTAGGAACAGGCAATATGGAGCAATATTTACCCATCTGCAGGATTAGCTTTTCTCTGGCAGACTGTCGGTATTGTGAAGCCAAATCACATTCAGGTTGCAAACAGCAATACAGACTGAAAGCACACAGATCATGTGGCTTCGCTTTCTTAAAGACTACTCCTAGTGTCACGAAATTTAGGCAGAGAGATCGTCTCAGTTTAGCAATGGACTTGATCTGCAGATGAGTGTAAAGCAGAAAAGTGTAAAGATGGTGTAGACAAAAGAACAAACCCACTTCGTGGTTTATTTAAGAGAAAGACAATAAGGAGCCAAAATCTCTTTTCCCTAGACTGAGCCTGAATAGTTAGTTGTTTTTCTATTACTCTGCTCCACTGTAGCTATTTGTTATCACTGCCTTCTCTTTCTGAAAAAGAGAAATAACTCTCAAGGCATTTTTTTTTGGAAGTACTAATGAGTCAGGAAACATGCATGCATCAGTGCCTTGGAAAGGCAAAAAAAGACACAAAAAGCAATCAGAACAGCATGGAGTACTAAAGCAGTTCTGCATCAGGTGGAGAACTGTCATGTATCAGATGCTCATGATCTGGACAGCAAAGCAAGGATGAGCTCCATCACTCATCCACACATGTAAGATTTGCAATCTGATTATTTTTAAAACAAAGGGAAACAGAAACCAAAAGCCATCCAAAAAGAGCAGAGGCTTCTCTCTGCCACAAATGAACTCGGACAGGCCAAAAACATAAAACATGAGAGAATAATGATCAAGTACATGAATGATGATATATAAAACAGTTCCAGTACCATCAGTAACTTAGAGCTAGTCATGGAGCAATGTATTGACTGTCTCCTTGCCAGTTTCAAATTAGCAAATAACAATTAATGTTTAGTTGCAGTCTGTGGCCTTCTCTTTTGCTTTTCCATGTCATTAGGACTGTATTCGAATTGTCCCATGCCACTGCATTATATTGAGAGTGGAAAAGGGAAAAAACGTTCTGTATTAACATGAACTGTCCTGTATTTTTGTTCAAATTCTTATCAACAAGAAGCAATAAATATTATAAACAAATCTGTATTCAGACATCAAGTAAAAGAAAAGCAATAGCTCAAGTACTACGTCATTTTGTTGATAAAAGGAATGGCATACCTAGAAGCTTCACACCAGATGACCTCTACTTCTTCAACTTCTTCAAGCATTTCTCTCAGCATCTGCATGTTTTTGTCCATTTTCCGTTGGATGAGTCAGTGTAGGTGTATGCCATGCAACAGAGCATGCATGGCACTGCAAAACACTGAGCAGACTTTCCATGGCGTGAAATCTGCAGTATAGCCAGCTGACTCTGCTGATACCTCTTCTTCAACTCGCATCAGCAATTCAAGGTGTTCTTCTAAAGCAGCATGCATGTTTATCAGAAGGTATGCTACTGCAATTTGCAAATCAGACTGAAGACTGAGAAAGGATCCACGATAATGCTGATTTTCAGTGAAGTATCCATTGCAGAAATTTTAGTTTGGTAAAAGAAATCTCCATACATTTTACTTTAAAAATATGAAAATACTTACCAAATAAATAATTGGAACATAGTGGTTATAGTATCAAGCTCTGGCTGCATATTCACACCTGAAATATTTATGTTCCAAATGTTGCTCTAGGTTACTCACAAGAACATTAACAATTGTAGTTCTTGTTTATAAAAGCAAATGGCATCAAGCAATGAGTACTGGATTTCCAAGATCAAAAAAGCTCTACTGTAGGTGTCACAGGACGACTTAGTACTATTTTTACTGGACAAATGGGTCAGATGATCAAATAACCATAATTTGAGAGAGTCAACCACAGCCTTTCAAAAGAATGAACTTCTCTTGCAAGTTTCCTTTTCGAATGTTCTTATTCTGCTCAGATCTCCTCATTGCCAGCCCTGGGTTTTATGACAAATGCTACAGTCCTCCAGCACAGTAATACAGAAACTGTGTTTGTATAAAGGAATTGCTGACCAAAGGACATTGTGCAATATCCAAAAACTAAACATTGCATTTTTAATCTGGCTTTATGCCTACCATCTGGAAGAAAAATAACCTGTGCCCAGCATAAATATGTCTGCTCAGACCCAGGTGTTACAAAACTTAATGTGTTCACCCATCTGCAAACAAAAATGTGTGTCCGTATCAAAAATTCATAACGTGTCTTATTTTGCCATATAGTAATGAACTAAATGAATTCTGTATGCCTTTATCAAAACCTTCAAGTGTAGAAAGTAATACATTTGGAGACATTCAATGCATAAGGGTTGATTACTAAAATTAGGTATCAGTATTGTGAAATACTAGCATTTCAATGCAAGGTCACCAAGACATAAGGTGGAACCAAAGTCTTCGTTGCCTAGTTAGAAAATTGCTATTTTTACTCTTACAGAAAACTGAAATTAAAAGAAGACAAACAGAAGAAAACCTGGTTTTAAATAACTTATTATTTTACATATATTCCTTCTGAAACAAATTAATTGTTCTTTATTACCTGCTTGCTGTCTCTTCCCACTTACTATCCACACAACTGTTGCTTTTAATAGCCTTTGACTCACAGCTGAAACTTTTTTTGTGGGGAGGGGCTGTTGGTGTACATGAAACCCCCTGTTGTTCTGTTCCCTGGCTATGAAAACTTTTTAATTAAAAACTGAAAGCAAAACGATGCAGCAGTACTGAAAACGAGAGCTGCTCAAATGTAATCACAGCAATGGGGTAACCACAGAGATGGAATACTTAGTGCAGAACTGCTTCACACTTGGCTGTGTTGGCTGTGAGTTTATCATGCTACAAGGGAGAGAACAGCCTGAAACGTTCCAAGTTAGCCTTATCACAAAGGAAAAATTCCACAACGTAGTAGTAGTGAAGAATGAGGTATGACTAAAGCTGTTTTAAAACAGATAGGATGCACTAGTGAGTACTTTTATAATTATAAAACATTTGAAACCTACAGTACCAGGTCTCCTTTGGGCACATAGTTTCAATTTTTGGGAGCCTTTGCTTCTTCCTCATCTAAATCCTTTACCCTGCTAACAGCATAAGGTAGGTCCCATTTTATACCATCAGGCCACAGTTAAGCCACCAGGACCAAACCATCATCTGGTGCTGGCATCTGGCCCTTAATGAAAATGCTATCATGAGGAAAAAATAGGAATGAACATGTTTGCTTATGTTTTGTAATTTCAAGTCTTTGTTAGTTACTGAGGAAGTTGTTTCTGGTGTTGAGGGAGCAGCACATGGAAGGAGGCTTGGGAGGTCTCGGCAAGACCTGTTGTTGGCAACTTCTGCCTAAGCACAGCTCGCAAACCACCCATGGCAGAGGAAGGCAGCGGGCGGCAGGAAGATGAAGTCAGGAATGCGCAACTGGGTACTACTCGCGTGATCTCTTTTTTCTCCTCAGAGTGGTTACAGAAGACTCACTGCCCTTTTAACAGACGCCAAGGAGTTATATTCCCAAGGAGATGTGCAGACGGGAGAGCAATAGATGAATTCCTGTTGTTAGTTGCCTTCTTCAGACCAGTGCCTGACCCCAAGTGCTGTACAGCGATGTGCACAGAAGCTGCACATGATACCCCTGAACTTGCCGGGCTGTCCCAAAAACTAGAAGAATCCTCAGCCACAGATACAGCGGTGATCTCTGATATTTTTGACCTGCCTGAGCTTGAGAAAGCCCTGTCAAATGTAAATGTAATCTTTCCGAAATGATCTGCTTAGCCCTCCAGCTACAGATACTGGATTTTGGGGAATTAATCCCCACTAAAGTAACAGAACACTACCACTCGAGTATACGTACATTATGATAATGACATTTGAAAAAGCACAAATTGTGTCACTAAAATCAAACTATGGTAAGAATATTTATATTTTCACAGTTTAAACTCTCACGAAACTTTACAAGTTCAATTCTCCAATTAAAATCAGAAAGAGCAGAGAGTTTAGTAGATTTAGCAACAAGCGCTGAAACAACAAACATGCCAGAATTAAAATACAAAGGGAAGATCGAAGTCACTACAGCAGCACATTTCTCTGCTAACTCAAAGACCCCAGCAGTCCCAAACACAAGGTTGCGGGTGCACTTTTTCAAACGGCATTTTTCAGAACACATTCCTACATAAACCCAAATTTCTTGGATGCAACTAGACAGACCTTCCCCAGGTGTACTCCTGCTGACTCCAGCCCATAAATCTTAGAGGGTCTATTCAGGTAGTTTGTATAAGGAATTATTCATCTCCTTTCACCTCCCTCCACTCTCTCCTCTCTTGGGCGCACACTGAAGAGGGTACAAAAGGTAGGACTGCTTCTCGTGCCCTGCTCACCAGCCTTTTCTGTTCTGCTTGTTGGGAACCGCATTTTTGAATGCTTTATACTGGGTGTCATTTGAGAACAGTTCCATACGGGAACATACTGGACATGAGAATCAGATGACTGCAGAGACTGACTCCTCAGGTTTTAGGAACACATCTGATGTCAAGAAGGATCCAAAAGCAGAAGAAAATATCAGATTTTTAGCATTATTGTGTTTTTATACCAACCTCATCACAGGAGCAGAATAAAACTGACTAATTCTTCCATCTAGTTCCCCTGTCTTGCGACAGGGTGGGGAGAAAAGAAAAAAAAACTGAAAATGTGTACTACTACATCAATACAAAGGGGGGCCAGTGCCACATCTACTTCTGTCCCTCAATGTTTACTGTCAGGCGAATCTACAAGGGCAGTGATAGAGCTATACTAGTCCTGTGCCTCTGCAGGCAGCCAACCTCACACAAGGGTACTGCTCAACTGGTTATTTTTGCTTTCACTCCCCTCCTTTGTCATAGGAATTTATTCAAAGTTAATGAATCAGTCCAAGATTCTCCATACATATTTAAAAGCTCTTCAAAAAAGAAATCTACATTTTGGAAATGGATGGAAATCTTGTATTCAGTCAGGCATAACCATGCTTGAGTTAGTCCTGCAGTAATACCCTAACAAGAAGCCTTCCTGACTACCAGACTTGATAATCATAATTCCTTCCTAACAAGGCTTTCAGTGAGACTGCTTTATTATGCATAGAAAGTCCGAGTTGAATAGATTCCCCTCATTTCACCACAAAGCTGCATTTTTTTGAGATAGCTCCACATGGCAATCTCAAGGAAGTCAAAAGGAAGTTCATTAAGGACATGTGCATTTTGAACACTGACCAAATCCTTAAGTTTTCAATACCCCAAAATAAGCTCCAACTCAAGATTTTACAAAATAAGACAATGCTAACAAAACGGCTTGCTGGGAACAGCCATGAAAGGAGATCCATGTACCTCAAAACACAGCCTGGGGAGGGGATAAGAATCAGTACCAACAGATTAATTTCCCAACTTCATCTCTCAAAAACATCCATCTGAACTGAAAAGAGGAGTGATTTCTATGTCTGAGGTACTTCATTTCTGCACACACATTTTTTTCTTAACAAAGTTCAGATTTTCAAATAACTCCATACCTGTTTTAGCATTCTCATCACACACAGCTCTTTGCTTTCCACTTGTTTTTCCTTTACATACATATTGTGACCACTGTGAAGATTCATGCACTAGTGTGCAACAAGGTTAGCAATTCAGACTATTTTAGTGTCACAGTGTACCACAAAATATTTGACACGCTAGTCTATTCCTTGAGGGTGAGTGATATAAGGGAGAGTGTGAACTGTGCACTGCAAACCAAGAATTCCCATCAAGCAAACACAATGCTCGCTGTCACATTAGAAAAATAATGTTGCAATTTGTTTTTTCCGCTAATGACAGACACAGTAACTCTGACATGTGCAGGAACAGTACAGGCCAGGCTAATATTTGTAAAGCCACCTGATGATGTTGATTATCACCTGAAAACATATACTACATATTATGGTTTCTGCTCTAGGTGTACTAATTAAAAAATGGAGGGCAGCGTAGTACATCAGAAATATTTTCTTTCAAGATGTGCCTATGAAGCCAATTTCTGTAACATAAAATGTATTATATACCTACTGGGAATCTATGCATTGCAGCAAAGATTCAAAAGAGTTACAAGTCTTGGACATTTACACAACTGATGGCTGCGCACAGCGTAGTTCTACTATCATTACCAAAACAAAGCACACCTTAGAAGAAAAATTTCACAGCACATCTTAAAAACTCTCCTAAACATACCTCCTTATTCTAGTGAATTTTCTGTTTACAGTCTAAATGCTTCTTCAATTTAACAAGATGTTGTGTTTCACATTAGAGAGAAAGCTAACCAAATAGCTTTTTCTGTTTCTAGTAGGACTGTCTAGTTATAAATGAGAGAAACTATATTCCATTTTGAAACCCACATTCCTACTGTAATTACCAATGACCCTAGGAGTGCAGTGGAAAACCAAGGAGCTAATCAACCTATTGATCAAAACATGGTTTGCCAAAAAACTGAACAGAAAATGCAGTTAAAAAGTAAGGGAGACAAAGTAATAACAAAACAAAAAAAAAAGTGGGGAAAAAACCCCAAACCAGCCTTCAGTGCTAGCACGGTTTTACTTAGGAGCCTGCAGCATAGAAAACAATCCCCTTTCCTTATGTTTTAGCTACAGGCCTAAATTAAGCATGCAATACATACTTAAGAGTATCTTTTCATTTGCTTTAACGTAAATTTTCAAGACAATGCGAAAAGCTGAATTTATGCCCAGCTGTAGTTTTTATAACCAACCAAGAGAAATTTTGTTTGTATGCTACAGCAACTGTGCAAATCAATTCTTAATCTATGACCTTGCTTACCGCAGCTTGAAGCCTTGCAGTAAATAAATGCCTTGAGCCACAAATAAGAAACATTTGCTGAATCAAAGAGACAAATAACACAAATCTATATGTGTATATATAACATTAGAAAGGTCATAAAAAATACAATATTGGCTCTTTTCTTGCTCTAACATAATAATGTTGGAAAGGCAGGACACAGTAATTGGTTGCATTAATACCCAGGTGGTGAACAGTCACAAGTACCTATTTTCTTTTCAAATGACAATGTTCATCCTTTTGGAGGACTCCTCGTAGCTTGTCTGGTTGGTTTGGGTTTTTTTACTATAGACAATGTTACAATGCTTAAAAATCCAGAATCTCTAGAAGAGTATCTATTTTCTTTGTCCTAGCATATGCAAAGTCTCTCGCTAACACACATTTAAGCTTCTTTGTGAAATGGCTCCGTGTTTCATCACTAACAACAGGGGGAAAAAATAGCCACAGCTCACATGTTAGCATGCACTTAGTCACAGCTACCCTTCTTTCTAAGGCAAATCTCTCCAATCCTCACCCTATATGTCATTACTTATTTCTCACAGGAGTATAAACTAAAAGAAAAAAGCACCTATAATAATGTCTTATTATTAATATTTTATAACTATAGTTCACAGAACACTCCCATAAACAAGCCTGTACTCTTTCAAAACATACCTTCTGTGCTTGATGCATTTGATTGACTGTAGATTTTAAAATTGAGTAATACAAAATAAAACTCCTTCAGCTAGTTTCCCCTCTCTCAATTGTCTCCTTCCTGTTACGCTGAAATTCAAATGTGACTGACTGACATTCTTTTTTAGATTAGCATGGCATTATTGGTTTGCACAGCAGGTGACCAAAGTAACTCATGGAAAGGTTTCCCTTATTTTAACCCTAAATGAAGGATGTAATCTAACATGAAATGAAAAAATTTGGAGATTCACAATTATCCTTGAATTGTAATTTGATGTAGAAACCAAATCAGAAAAAATACTTGCTTTCATTAAATATAAATTTTAGTTGAAGTAATCATTAGGTCCTTTCTAATGTTACATTTCCACAAGATCCCGTAACACACAGTCATCAGTTCTCAAACAGTGAAAGTTATGCCATTAATATAAACAGTAAAGACCAGAACCAAATTGAAATGCCATTTTCAGTTCTTAATAAAAATCACAGCTGCAGCATCCAACGGAACATATTATTTGTGCTCTTGCGGTTTCAGGCATTAATGCCAGGTGTCAACACTCCCTGTACAGGATGGAGAAAGGCATTGTACCTCCTGGTATGGGACAGAATTTGGAACAATTCTCAGAATACCTGACCAAGCAGTCAGTCTCATGGCTAACTGTATGTACACAACTTGAAAAGACAACATACTTCTCTTATTTAACATCAACTTATTTTTTTATACTAGGTGATGCTTTTCACTGAAAGGACATTGATCAGAAGAGCAGCTTAATCCATATTTGTTTCCATTTTAGTGTCTGCAAACCAGTTACTGAAAGACAGGGAAACATTTTGGGTGTACAGTCTGTGGAACAGGGAATAGTATGGTAAAAGAATGAGGTTGAAGGAGCCAGTGACAGGTCATAGTCTATTTCACCTATTTTCAGCTACTTTTAACTTCTTCCTCAATGGAAGTTTTTAAATTTTGGAACCAGAATTGTCATCTCATTTAGGAAGGGAAGGTTAATTAGCAATTAATTATGTTGCTTACAAGCATTATGCTTCTTGGGACAACTCCATCTCCAACAGCAGTACTGATAAAACCAAAAATGTCATCTGAGGAAAAGCTAGACTTCCACTGAAATCACCTACGTAGTACCTGTGAGCATATGCATACCCAACTATTGTCCAAAAAACAACTCAGGAGATTTCTGAACTTCTCCTGGGAAGCTCTGCCTTTTGTCCTCAATGTATGGATTTATTCCAGACTAAGGACAACTTCTGTGGAAATGGTGCCAAGTACTCACTCATTGGTCAGAACTGATGTCTGGAAACAGAGGAGAAGCTATCCCATTCCAGATTCACACACAATGTTTTCCTTCTGGAAAATAAGCTGTGCTTGAGCCTACCCCAGAACAGACTAATCTTACCAGCATCTAAACCAGAACAGGAGGAAGTCCGATTTCACGTGTTTTCCATAGCTCAAGAGTAGGAATTTTAGTTTGGCAATGACTCATGTTTTATGTCTACCTGGAGAGATGAACACACATTCCAACCCAAAGCCTCTCGGGTAATAGCATATTTTACCGGTATAAAAGCATAGGCAGTACCCAAATTTCCAAAGAATTTGCACATGGCATCAAGCAGACCTCTCCGCAGCTGTTTGTGGGAATGGGCAGGTTTTAGCACAGCAGTTGCAGAAGTGAGGGGGGAAACCCACACAGCAAGCAGGCAGCTGCACAGTCTGGAGCCGCCCTGGCTAACTTTGAGACCCTCTCCTCAGCACTAGGCATCAGTTAATACTGACTCCATCCCCAAACTCCACCTGTTATGTCCTATCTGGCATTTTAAATTAGTCTCATGTTACAGTCTGAAAGGCAGTTTGTTCTAACTGCCGGAGAGTTGCCTGGTGCATTAATTTGGGTTAGAGGGAACCATTCCCCTGCCAACAAAACAACAAATTTACACTACAATGTGCAGCTGATCATAACTGCTGACCCTTACAATTAAAATTCAGTACTTGTGAAACAAAGCAATGTATTCACTGATGGCTTTGTATCAGCATAAATGACTAATTACTTTAATCACGAAGCTCAAAAGATAACAAACTTGATTTATTATAAATACATGGGCTTGCCCTCTTATAAAAATGACTTGCTCTGCAGTTCACGACACATATTGATTTATGGCACTACTTGTAATTCTCTTATTTTTTATTTTAACATTTAATAATAGGTGAAAAATTAATTAAAAATAAACCAGAGCAAGACACGTTCTCAATATAACTGTATTCAATTCCACAGCAATACTCATACATTACCCGTATCCTAATATTTCAGTTGTAGTAAGGATACAAAACTATTTTGAAACACATGCAGAGAGTAAAAGATTTCATTGGCCAAAATTACATAGAGTGAATATTCTTGGCTTTCTCATACATGACTTCTTTATGTAGTGATATCTGACATCTTTTGCTGAGACCAGCCTAATACAATTCAAATCCAGCTTAGCTAGGAATGCCAGAGAACCACAAAAAAAACTCTGAAGATGACTGCGAATCAGTTATGGCATAGGATCCTGTCAGAGAGAGACTGAATCTGCCTGGAGTCCCGTAGTGGAGAAGTGAGTATCTTAACATCTTTGCTGCAAGTGTCTGGGGTAACCACTGGAGCCCTAGGGTGTCCAAGGAGACTGTCACACAACTGCACGAGTACAATTAGTCAGTTATTATAGTGGTAATGATTATTATTGCATTGGTATGTGCAGAAAACAGTGATTAAGGGCAACATAAGAATATTTCCCAGGTGAACAATGTTTTCATAGACAGGAAGATCTGCTTAATCTAACTTCAACTCAGAGTTCAGCTAAACCAAACTGTACTCCTCAGGGCACTCCAAGAACGAATAATCATCAAGTAAAGACACTTGGCAGTCAGGTTCATATTAAAGCTGCTTCTTGTGCTGACCAGCACAGTCAGCATGACCCCATGTTCCCCCCATTTTAATATATGCTCACATTGTCTCTAGTCTCATACTGAACACTAACATTCCTCAGGGCAGAAACCACCACCTCCTAATGTGTTTACAGAACCAGCTGTGCCTAGTGACTCTTAGTGTATAAACAACAGTATATATAAAAACAGAGATAAATCCAATCATGATTTATGGCAAGGAATTGAACAACGTTCTCAATTAAATCTCTGTATTACCAAACTCAATGGAAATCTTTGTCCTTGAGGGTAGGGTTTTTCCTATTGTATTCTCATGGTTGCTTTCTTCTAGGTACAAATCTTCCTTCACATAAAAATACTTTTTTTAAGTCACCCACCAATTCTGACACCTTGCAGATATTACCACAATCACATAAAATGGCGGTAATAGCAGTATTTTCACCAATACTTTTGTCAAATAATCTCATTCTATGACGCATTTCTTCCAAGCCCAGTGGCGCACGAAGTCCCAGAATTCAGACTTCCGCAGTTCGGAAGATATCCATCAAAAGATTACTAAAAGGCATCTGCTTCAGTCCATGAGGGGTACACATGGGACCAACCTCTGCTCCATTCTGACCACTCACTGATAACCAGACACCAAACCCCATTTCTGCACAGCTACAGAAAACCAGCATACTACTCTAGTAATTAGAAAAGAGATCAGAAACTATGGGATGACTACCTATATAACAAAGGCTTCTAAGACAATTAATCAAGTCTCTGATAGACTGTGAGAAATTTGTGAGAGCTTTTAAAAGTCTTATAAATCAGATGTCATGCTGCCACTCATGTCTGTCGAAAACTGCATACATAATTTTTAAGGACAGCTGAATAAAATGGTTTATTTTCTTTGTTGGATTTTTAACTCACATGATTGGTTTCATACTTAAATCCCTTTCAAATAAAGGTGCCCTCATTCTATGTAGTGAACCATTTGGAGTTCTGTTTTTTTTAATCCACAGTATTAGAGGTCAGGCAGGGGCAAGTGTCCAGGGGAGGATTTGGAACAAACTAAGAAAGAATGAGAAATAAAAATTCAAACAGAATCTGACATAAAAAGAGGAGTTCTCATCCACAACATGAAATTCCACTTTTTACACAAAAAGAAACCATTAATTATGACAGAGATATTTGTGGGTTAAATCTGGGTTATATATAGAACTTCTATGGCAGCGAGAGTAGTGCTGCAGAGCAGCATTTTCTGGCATTACAAAAACTATTCCAACTTGCAAAACTCTTTGAGTTCATGTTTCAGAAGGAATATTTGTTTTGAACAGATATGTTAAAGCTTAAATTTTCAAGGGTACCTCTTTTTTCAGAAAAGCATTAAGACTTTTCTTTAAAAAAAAAAAAAAAAAAAAAAAGACCTCGCTCTTCCAGGCATTTATTTTGTAACAATCATTTAATTTCATATTTTGTTATGTTTGACAACTCTCATGGGGAGCTAACCACTCTCCTCTGCAGCGACTGTGATTACTGAGAGAAAAATATCAAATAACTTTGAAAATGATAGATCAGGTTCACGGGTGGCCTGGTTCTGCTGAGCTCAGCACGGAGGAAAAGCTGCCCAATATCTTTCCCAGTGCAGTCACTCCTAGAGGCTATTCTGACTTGCACTTGCTGGCAAAAGTCCCTAAAGGACCATCTGCCAGCAAGAACAGGGAGGGGAAAAAAGAAATCATTCATGTGCACACTCAGGTACTGCCAAGTCCTTCCCAATTCTCAACAATTTCAAATAGTAGAAGCTACCACAGGCAAGATTAAATACTTCAGTATGTCAGTTTTCCCTGCTGTGGAGTCCTCAATATAGAAGCACTTCACCAGAAGAGACAAAAAGAGTCTCCATAAAAAGATCATGAGAAGAAAACTGAACAGCTTAAAGAAATTATTTTTTATATTCAGAATACTATGGTTACGGTCACAGAAGCATGGTCAACATTACCAAGCACTGCAGGTTAACTACACCAAAAAGATATGTATGAAAGGCTTATGGAGAAGAGGGGGAGGGGGAAGGAGGTGCAGGAAGTGTCAAATATACCCAACAGATGCATGCACACCAAGGCCTTATCTTCAAGATTGCTGCTACGGGTTTATTTATTTAACTTATTACTACAGAAACCCATACCAATGCTAAAGCATTCAAAACAGGAGACGCATGGCAGAGCAGCCTATGTTTCAATAACAGAACATGCCGTTCCCCTCAATCAGATTTGAAAGCAACAGATCAAAAATTTAAAATTAAATGCAAGACCTTATTTTGATTTGAGGAAAGCAAATAAAATGCATACATTGCGAATAAACATATGTATATCTTTTGCATACATATACACATTGCAAAGTTAGAGCTTCATTGGCTTAGCCTGTCAGGTGTACTCATTCCCACTCCCAATTTTTTTTTTTTCTGTAAAATGCACCCTTGAAGGCATCAGCTTGTTTAGAAGGGCAACAGCTGTTCTGTTCTGGGTCAGAGCAAATGCAGTACACACCACCAGAGTCATCTGTGAACGATGCTTTCTCAAAAATACTCACAAGGCTTTCTTTTTCCCTTCTTCCTTTGCTATTTCTACTGAAAGCATGGCTAAAAGCATGAGGATTTTCTGCCTCTATGGTACTGGCCAAGGACTAAGGTGATCGTAAATGAATACACACTACAGTTTAACTATTACAGTCTCATCTGCCTTCCTCTTCCCACTAATCATCTGTCTCCATGCCACTCCATGCCATCTCATATTTTCAAGTGACATCTAACATGTATATTATAGTCAGTCTCAGACACAGCCCAGAGAAACCTTCATTCAGCTGAAGTTATTAATACTAACTTTAGTGAAATGTTTGGTTTCATACCACAGTGATCTCTGCCTTCTAGAACAGCACCGGATCCTGCAAAAAAGTGAGCAACAACAGCATTTTTTCTCTATCACCAAATGGTCAGTTTAGATTTTATGTTTACTTAGCTCGTGGAAAGACAGACGTACTCTGCTGTCCAGCCTAACTGGTCACACACTGTGTAAATGATGCAAAGCAAGAGCTCCTGTTCCACAACAAAAACCTAACCTAAACTGTAAGCCCCAGTGAGATGAGAAATCGATCTGCTCGCTGGCACTGTTTATCAATCTTTCCAGGACAGGAGAGGTTTTGGTTTTGTTTTACAGTGGCTTGGTTTTTGTTGATACCAATCACTGCTTTGCTCCCATTTCTAGGCACTCGAGTTGCCATGCAGTTCTACAGGAAGGGGCTTGAAACAGCAGTTCAGGTGTTCCTTTTGCACATGGATACTACAAAACGATCCTGTTAACAGGGAAGACTGTATCTAACATTAAACCAGTAACATTTTATTTATTCATGCCTGGTTCCTGCGAAAATAAGTCAGTGATGGGGGTCACTGTGTGGAACAGATCGCTACAACACAGCCTCATCTATTAGCAGAGTTTCAGCACCTAGACCCTGTATAAATAACCAAGCTAACAGTTATCACAAGCAAAACAGTATAAATATTAAGGAAGAAAAACACTGTCATGAAGGAAAGACTAGAAAAATAATGATCTCTATCAGTGTGAAACCACCAGCATGGTGGATTGAAAAATTTTATTACTCGCAGGCAAGGCACAACTCAATTTGTCTTCTGGCTTCTTTTACCTTGTGTTCAGAAGTGTTCAGCACAAAGCCAGCATGAGATCTGCTCTGAACTTGTGTCAGATTCTTCTACGAGCTACAAGAAAACACACACCCGCACCACGCACAGCAACTGAGATAACTCCAGACAAGAAAATCCTCTATGTTTACTATGAGGTTCAAGGGTAGATGTACCAAGTTCAGAGCGTACTTGGCACAGTCACTGCACTGTTGGCTGTGTAACTAGGACAGGTACACAGGCCACAGCATCACTTTTCTTCTCACAAGCATAGCTGAGGGGATATTTGGGAGGGAGGAGGGGAAGAAAGGAAAAAGCATCAACATTAATCTAGCATCAGCCTCCCCATCAGATCCCCAAAGGTCTTCCAGTGTCTCCTGCCCATCAGAGACTGCACAAGCCACCAGCCACTGGACAGGACTGGGGCAAGATATGACCTTGAATCAATTTTTCCAAACAGACCTTCAAACTATTCCCAATCATTCAGAACTGGGCAGCCAAGCCTCAATTTAAAACAAACAAACCAACCCAAAACAACAACAAAAAATTCCACAAAAAAAAAAAAAACCACCACCACAAAAACAACCCAACCAGCCACCCCAAAAACATCCCAGAAATGTACAACCAAAGAACCTCTTTATCCTTAAACTTTCCTTTCCACTTACATGGATTCTTTTCATTTTTTTTTTTCATAGTTCTGGAGGCTGAAGAATACTGTCCCACTGTGCTCCCTCTGACATAAATAGACAGCCTTCATTCCAGCACTCCTATAAAATTAAGCGAGCTAGCAGTGAGACTCCTTCCTCACAAAATTACAGTGTTGATGTAAACACTACTCATAAAAATATCTTGGGAGTTTTCCAAAACAAACAACAGCTATCCAGAATGAATCTTTTCATTCTGAATTTATCTCTACTGCACCCATCTTAGAGAACAAACGGGACCTTGTTCTCCCAATCTGGCCAGAATACATTGTATCATTTCTCTCCTACTTAATTAACCAAAATAAGCTTTTTTTTTCCCTTTCTGACAAACCACTGAGGAATATAAATGTCGATATGTCATTCAGCACTCCACACACATATCCACAGATAGGATCAGGTAGAACAATGTTTTACAGCAAACTGTCTAAATTGCAGCCATCTTTGCCCTAAGCTTCTAGGTTACATTTCAAGGGGTTTTTGGCCTGGAAGGTCAGATCAATATCCTTGGAATTTAATCGCTGGGGTTTTTATCATTACAGATAAATTTTAATCTATCCCTTTATTTTAATGAAAGTGCTTACTAAGATCCACCTTTACTTTAAATAAAAAGGTAAGTTTTCTTTTTCCTGAAGCACATTCTTAAGTATTTAAAAATACCTCACATTTCCTAATTTGCTTCATCTCCCATAAGAGAGCCTGAAGTATTTGATCAAGCAAAATAAAGTCTACAAAAATCCACAGCTTCCTGGTGCAACAGCCATTAAATTGCAGGAGAAATTCTTTATCAACTCCAAACGCAGAGTAGATGAGCCCAGGAAAGAAAGTCCAAACAGTATTTAAGAGCAAACAAACATTCCCTTTGCTCCAGTAAATATCACAATTCTAGGGTCACAGTATTTACTCTGTTAACTTTTTATTTGCTGCATATTAGAGTAGAAAAAATGCTATTGAAAATTTAGATTCCATCAACCTCAAAACTCTTGAGCTGTTAGGTCTCACTAGTCTTCCTAGCAATAAGAGTATGACGAAATGAAAATCACTTCACATAGGTTTTCATGCCTGATCTGATACTTTGACTTTTATGAAAACTCAACTCACTTGTGAGTTAGGATTTTATGGAATGCAGAGGATGACAGGTACTTGTATTGTATTTGCCATTATGACAATCAGACGGCATTCTTATAAAGCCCCTGAAAGAAGATTCACATTCTTTACCACTTTTTCATTTTTGTCTGCATACCTCATCCTGTGTCTGCAGTATTTTGTCTATTACACTGTTTTTGACCTCTGAGTTCTAACCCTCTGCTACAAGATTAAAGGTGACACGCTCAAAGGCAATTTCAATGGGCCTCAATTTCCTAGGCACTCAAAAAAAAGTCATTAAATGGGTGAAGTGGTTACTGTGAGATTTGGTGGACTAATTTCTTGTTTAGTCCTTGCACTGAGACTGCTATAAATACATATTTCCTTATTATCTGCATACAAGAGTATCCAAAGTCAGCAATGACCCTGCAATGAGTTCCATGTGTGCCAACACCTGAACCTCTACAGATGGCACAGTAACACTGCAGAGTGCTAGGAACTAAACAAATACATAAACAAACATTTTTCATATACACTGTTCGATAGCTGTAAATTGACAATGACATCTGATCACTAATGAACTAGGCTGGACTAAAACTGCCAATCTAGATGTGAATGGATGGTAAAAACTTAGTCCTTCATAAAACCTGGAGAAACAAGTGACAAATTTCTTCCTGTGACCACGCTAACACTGAACAGTAACATCTTAGGAGCCTATGACAGCCACCTGGTAAATCTGTGAAATCGGTTGCACAGCCTAATAACTGAGCAATGAGTTTTCATTTCCAATAGCTTTGATACTGCAGTCCGCTTGTTACTCACAGATGCTAGTGACATCTGGGGGGGGCTGTGGTGAGTCGATCACATGTCGTTTCTGCTGCTCCT
>NW_010233041.1:24118-24446 GCF_000690775.1 Eurypyga helias | reverse complement strand
AAGTATATCATTTAGTCTCTTCACATAAAAGCTCCCGACCACTCAGGTGCTGCATATGATCAATAGAGGTTTTTAATGGAAGTGCTGCTGATCTAACCTAATAACCGGAGTGTCATAAAAGGCAACAAGCAGCTCAAACCAACACGTGAAGCACAGTCTATATAGCAAGAGCGGGAGCCATTCCAGGGCCCCAAAGGGTCTTCAAATCACTTTATTTTTATGGGTTAAATGTAACCACGTCAAAAAAAACCCCAAACTTGACATTTGAAAGTGGTTTAAAACTCACTGTAAAACCCTACTCTGGGCACAAGCTTTCTTTACAAGGTCT
>NW_010233041.1:22924-24023 GCF_000690775.1 Eurypyga helias | reverse complement strand
TTTTACTGATGTGTCTCTTTCTTTCTTTCTTTTTTTTTTTTTTTTTAAGAAAACCCCCATTTTCCTCTTTATATTCCATGCTGTGTCTTAGATCTCTTGGAAAGTTAGCCCAGGCATACTGGGACAGCTGCCTCCTTAATCTACAGAGATGTGTTTTCATCTGACAAGGCTGAATTAAAGGCTGAAGCTGGGAATATAAAACTTGGGAATTCTACAGCAGGGTCAGGCAGTTTGGTTGCCAACTGCCACTGCTTTTGAGCCACATCTCCACCCCGTAGGTACCTTTGCAAACGACCCCTGCAGAGGCTCTAGGAGAGGGTCTGACAGCCCCGGATGGGTAAGGATGGGTGCACTGAGGGGTGATCCAGCAGCTGGACACCCCTCCTTGACCTGCTCTTCCCTTCCCTGCATGTGGGTGTTGTCACTAAGCACACGTAGCTGCGCCCAAAGGCGGTCTAAAAATAGAAGAATTAAAGATAAAGAAACCAGTCTACTAAGAGGTGAACTTTGCGTTTCTGCCAGCGCAGCAAAGGAGCCTTTCCAGCTTGATTTGTGTAATAAAGCTTTTCATGCATCTCCAGCGAAAGCACGCTGTGTCCATACACTAAAACGTGCGTCTGTGCCAGCAAGGGAAAGCCCCAAATAAATTTGGTTCGTTGTAGGATAAAACCAGGGTGCTTAAAAACATCTGGAAAAGAAACTAAGCGAGACGAGGACTTCTATCCGAGTATCAATATCTCATGTGAGTTTTAATGATGCCCATTAAGCTGGCCAGGTTCTGCAGTCAAAAGTGGGAAGGAATCGGGAATGGGGAAACAGTGCCACATGCCGCGCATGAAGCAGGCGGCTCCGTGAAACACCGTGATGCCATGTGTGCGGACTGACCGATGTGTTTCATATGAACGTGGAACGTGAGTTTCATGGAAACACATTTCACGGATGCCAAGGCATCTTTCTCCACCCTTCCTCCCAGTGAGGAGCTGCTGCAGCACTCCTGTGCTGTGGTCCGTTGGGTTTGCTCAGCCTGGAGACCTTACAGCACATTCCAGTGCCCAGGGGTGGGGCTATGAGAAAGCTGGGGGGGACTTTTCCCAAGGGC
>NW_010233041.1:15474-22854 GCF_000690775.1 Eurypyga helias | reverse complement strand
GTGGTGAGGTACTGGAACAGGTTGCCCAGAGAAGCTGTGGATGCCCCCTCCCTGGCTGTCTTCAAGACCAGGCTGGATGAGGATTTGAGCAATGTGGTCTAGTGGAAGGTGTCCCTGCCCATGGAAGGGGGGGGGACTGGGGGGGCTTTGAGGTCCATTCCAAACCAAACCATTCTCTGATTCTATGGGACATGGTCTTTCCTCCTGTACCCTCCCAGCACCATGGATGAACCCCTGTCCTCCTGAATGGGTAAGTAGTGAACCCTTACTTGATTTAGGAAATCTCTTTTTGGAAAACTCCTTACCCAGCTGGGGGTTAAGTTACCCCCTCATGTCTGCTCAGTGACACAAGACTTCATTCTGGAGGCCAGAAGTGCCTTCTGCTCGGCCACACCAGGGAAGGACCATGGTGGTCAGGGTGTTCACCAAGCCAGCATCATGTTTAGGCATCTATGACCTGATTTTCAAAGTCCGCGTCATAGCCTTGGCCCTATTTAATGGCCACTGCCTAGAGGAAGGGGGTGTCTGGGAGGTGAAGGGGAGCTCAGCCTATCTCTGATCTCTTGGTAACTGATCACAGTGCTTGTGTGGGCCCAGATGGGAAGGAGGCTCTCAGTGATGACAAAATGGAAAATGCGGGCAGTGAAGACAATGTTCTATGTCTCTGCGAAAGGTCCTGCCCTGCACCACGATCAGCAGCGTGCCCACGTGCTGCTGGGACCACATCAGCATCCTCCTTCCAAGAATACCACCTCAGGGGTCCTCTGTACACCCACCGGTGACTGCATCCTTTCTGGCTGTGCCAAACCCTCCCTGCCACTCGGTGAGGGTGACGTGATGTGGATAGAGTCATGCATAAAGGGAATGCAAGGAAATCTGTCTCTTTGTGAGGGAGAAAAATGTCATTCTCTACTTAGTGCTGCTTTGCATATTCTTCAGTAAACACAAAACTGCCGTTGGCAGCAAAAAATTGCTTTTCTGTGAAAGTTACAGGGTCACGGTGCAGGTGGAACAGGAGAGAGGGGACAAACAAGGTCAGCTGGGCTCATCTGCAATGTCAGGACGGATTCTGCTAGGTGCTTACATCACCCGGGTGTCAAACACATATGTGACCTTCTGCCGTCAGGGCTGCATTCAGACCGGGTGCTTTGCCTGGGCGCGGAGACCCTGCCCGCCGAGGGGTGCCGCAGGGAGGCAGAGGCATGGTGGGCTCAGACCTGGTCTCAGCTCCACGCCTCTCCCGTGGTGCTGCTCTGCATCCCGCGGTGCTTCTCCGCTTCCCCAGCAACCCCCTGCAAGTGGGACCACGTCCTGCCCTTCACCCACCTGTGCTCTGGGTCGAGTGGGTATGGCGGGGTGAGCGCTCTCAGCAGGACCTGTGTCCAAAACGGTGGCATGACTGTGCCAAAGCAAAAGCAAAGATGATGATAAAAAATGAAAAAAAAACAATTAAAAATGTCCTGGATTTCTGGAGGTAGCAGAGACTGTGCGTGGGGTTGCAGCGAGGGATGGAGAAGGGTAAAACTCGGGGCTGACCCCTGTGGTGGGGTGGCCGTGGGAGATAGCCAAAGGGCTGGCTCCACAGGGGGCTGCCACCCATCCGCCACCTCCCACCCCCCCCCAGAATGCTGCCTGACTGAGCAGAAGTGGCTAACAAATCTCCATATGGCAGCCGGTTTATGTTGGCGGCCCCAAATCGGGTTAGGATGAGTAAGTGGAATGATATTTCATTGTTATTTTTAATAGTTGAAATTCAGCCTATGTTGGAGGCACGGCATTGCTCCGTTTGTGACGTAGGCATAAAATAGCAGCTAGTGACATGATCTCCATTTCAGAGGCACCCAGGGAAATGTCACAGTGTTCCGGAAAGGATTTTATTTTGGATTTTCAGTGGCTGTAATACTGATTGAAATGCTGTAAATCCAAGGTAGTGAATTCTATTAGTAGAAGAATTCTATTAGTCTCATTTGTGAGAGACTTAACAGTGAAGAATGAAGAAGTAGATTATTTTGAAGGGAAGTGAAAGGTTTATATCCTGTAGCACCACACCGGAGGGAAATCCAACAGTCCCAGTGGAGTGACCCCACCATTGAGCACCTCATTCTGCAATGACTTATATAATCACAGAACAGTTTGGGTTGGAAGGGACCTTAAAGATCATCTAGTTCCAACCCCCCTGCCATGGGCAGGGACACCTTCCACTAGACCAGGTTGCTCCAAGCCTCATCCAGCCTGGCCTTGGACACTTCCAGGGATGGGGCATCCACAGCTTCTCTGGGCAACCTGTCCCAGTGCCCCCCCACCCTCTGCGGGAAGAATTCCTTCCTGATGTCCCATCTTCATCTCCCTTCTTTCAGTTTAAAACCATTGCCCCCTGTCCTATCGCTACAGGTCCTGCTAAAAAGTCTGTCCCCATCATTCCTGTAAGACCCCTTTAAGTATTAAAAGGATATTTAGGTGCTTCATCACGTTTGGGCTGACTGCAGCTGGCAGAATCCTTCCCACAGCAAATGCCCCTGATGTTAGCATGGTGGTTTGGGTGCCCCATGCCCTGAGTTTCTTCATGGGAGCCGTGGCTGGTGTGGGAGTGGAGCCAGTGGTATGTGGTCAGTGACGAGCACGGAGAACCCCGTGGGGAGAGCCCGCGTGCAAAGCTGGGATCCAAGCTGCTCTCTTGTTTAAATGGGACCGAGGAAGAGGAGTCACATGGAGACTTAACTCCTTGTCTAGAGAAATTATTTAGAGCTCTTTCAGGTTATAAGACATTTTCTGCCCTACTTAGAATTGGGGCAGATTTCCAAAAATGTTTGGGTATTAAAAGATACGACGAAGCTCTCACCGGGTCCTTCAGCAAGAGCTAAGCATTGCCACCTGCGACAGCGCGCAGCCTAGTTTCCCATGACGGGATCAGGTGCCTGTCTATAAAAACGACTTTTCAAGGAGCGAACCCCACGTGTCGCGGTGCCAAGCAGATCAGAGCCCAAGCCCCAGATCCTTGGAAGGTATTTTTGCGCCGCTGAAGCCAACAGCGTTGGCCATGGGCATTTGCACAACACGAATGCGTGTCTGGAGTCGGCAGAGGGCAGCGAGTGCCCCGGGAGGAGCCCACGCAGAAGGGAACACCCACGCAGAACTTCTGAACAACTCCAGTAGCACTCTCTGCTTGAAGGTGACATTTATTTTCAATTCTCCCCACAATACGATGATGAAATTACATGAACTTTAAATCAAACTTTAGTGCGACAGGATAAATAAGCCTCACAGCTGACTGCGCCGAACCGGCGTCAGAGCAATTGCACTGGCGCTGCAATTTTTATCATCCTAACAAATGTTTGTTTTTTTCCATTTGCATTTGACAATGGAATTAATAAACTGTTTTACCCATTTAAGTTTTATGAAAAGTGTATATCCCACAGCTCGGCTCCTGACCCCACTTATCTCATTTATAGAATTTGTAGTCTTTACAGAATGGTAAAATGAGGGACTTTCACTGCAAATCGCACCTTCCCTTTCCAATTTTCGTGGTCAGAGTAGGGGTGTTTAACAACAATGGTCCGTTGATCTGTTTTGTCTCTTACCTGCCCTGCAGCCACCGGGCGCTTGTTAAATGCAAAATCCCCAGAAGCAGATAACAAAATAAAACCATTAATGCGTAGGCTTTGGCCGCAACAGTTTCAATAATAATTAATATGCAGGATAGCTAGTCGTGTCACACACCATTTCAGACTCGAATTGCAGCTGTCAGTCCAAATTCTGACTACACACGAGGCATCCAGCACCGAATCTGGTTAGACAGCTAACTGAATTAAAACAAAAATCTACAGATGCATGATAAATGCACAGGATGCTATGTCACACATGAATGACTTCTGTGCAGGCCAAATGACAGATGTATTTCCTCGACTCCAGGCCAGACTCCAGCACAAACCACTCTTCATTTATCAATAATTGGGCCTTAATTTCATTTGGCAGTGCTAGAGCAGCATGCTCAGCTTCCTCTCCAATAGACTAACACTAATTAGACTTTTTTTTGGGCATCAATCTTTTTATTTTATCCTCTAATAATCAACCATAAGCATAGCTATATCTTGCCTTTTGCGAGGGACATGGTAGGCTTTACCCATAACTCATTATTAGCGATAATGGAATGGGAACGGGAACCGTTCTATTATTTATGTCTGCGAGAGAGAGCGGCACCGAGGCAGGAGCAGGGGATCATATTCTGCCTCTTCACATTGAATCAATGTCTTGATTCGTTTGCCACCTCTTTTGAATAATAAATGTCATGTTCTATTAGTCCTTATATACCAAAAAGGGGATTTTAGTTAAGTGGAGGCTATTTGTCAGGGAGATTTTGGGGGAGAGTTAAATACAGGCACAGTAATTCGGACGTAGACGTGGCACCCAGTATCCATGCCCTGGGACTGTCGAGGTTCAGTCCTGGACACTGCTCAGTGTCTCGATGCTGCTTAAGGAAAAAATATCATCTCCATGGGAATTATGGCCAGATCGGGTTTCTTCACTTCCCAGGATGATGATGGCAAAAGGTAGGATCCAAAAGAATCTTATACACAGTTTTTCCCTATAGGCACATGTCTGTGGGTGTATGTATATATGTACACACATGTGTTTCTAAGGCAATGAGAGCGTGCACATGCATCAAGGCAGAGATCAGATAACTTATTTACCCCACACGTTATGCCATCAAAGGGTCTATCCCTGCCGCGTCGAGCTTTGCAGCCACATCCCCCGCCGTTCCGCACGCAGCGGTTGAACTGACCTTGGTTTACACAAGTTTTGATCTTATCACCCGTCTTCCCTAGAAGCTCAGAGACGAGCATGATCTCTCCGAAGCCTTTTTCTGCCTTCAAGTGACAGACTGAAAAGGCTGTTCCCATTTGCAGAGGAGACCTCAGCTTTCGGTAAGCGTTAAGCCCTATTGATTTGCTCCAGGGATCGGGGCTGTTCAGCGCCACTCGCGCTCCCCTCGGTGTTTTCGCACAGAGCGCTGTGTTTATTGGCACAGACTAAATCAGCGATGTGGTCCTCGGGGCTGATTGCTATGCCCAGATGATCTGTTGGAGTTTGCTGCATGATCCAATCTATGGCATAATTGAAGAAGATGAGGAACAAAATTCATCCTTGTTTCACCCCAGTAACTACGCCAAATTCAACAGAGAGCTCTCCATATGGTCCAACACAAGTTAGGTAATGTGTATATTATGCCATAATAAATGAAGTCTCATAGGTCTTAGTGGCTAGTTATTATCAAAGATCTTTCCTAGCAATTCATTGGGATTGGAACAGAATGCAGCAACTGGAAAAATGATAAACAGCACTGCCGTGCAGTTATGATGGGGATGGAAAAATCTGGGCTTGCAGGCTTTTGCTAAATAACCATGTGCCCACATGTGTTCACTCCCCACTTTTGGAAAAACCTAGCCATTCTGAATTCAAATTCACTTATTTCCGGGAGGAATGCAGATGTATTTCAAGGGTCTCTTCCCAAATAAGCTGTGGAAGTCCTGGGAGACATCTCATCCCGGAGGGTAAGAAATCTGGGAGCTCTCATTAGCTCTAGTGTTGTGCCAACAAGTGAGCAAAGGCGGAGTGTGCCTGGGTTCCGGCCCTCCTTTCCGGCTATTTGGTGCCACCCGAATAAGTGTCGTATTTAGACACTTCTTTAAGGTTTCAGGCCATTCCTAAAACTTTTTTCCAGGTGCGAATGTGCTCAGATTCACATCCTTCTCCTTCTTCCTTGTCATTGCTATTTTCTCATTATTACTATAATGAAACTTCTAATGTAATAATTAAATTTGCTCTAAAAAAAAGTTCAGATGGGAATATCAGAAAATGGAATGATATTCCACAGGGGTAGCAGAAGGGCCACTGAGGACTTATTTAACTACATGACTGGGCAGAATATGTTGGTTTTCTCTGCGGCTCCATTTCAATGACCCTTAGTGCATTCAGTAGCCATATATTATATTGCAATTCTGATAAATTATAGAATTATTTGTCACTGCTACCCTCTACAGCTGAGAACTTTATTGGCAGTGTGATACCTGCCTTGCTTATTTATTTATTTCCCTTGATGAGAAAAATAAGGAGATTCCTTCCTCCAGGGCCAGGCTCTCCTGGCTGTTACACACACGTCTCCGCAGATCGAGGAGATCCAATAAGCAGGCAGATATGCAGCTTGAATTTTTCATGTAACCACCTAATTGGAGGCTTTTACGCAAAAAGCACCTTTTCCATTTTGTTATTGGTTTATTACCTGTGGTTTTCAAAAGAAAGGTTCACTTCCCAACCGCTCCTTTGCTGTCTAAAGTAAACCCAGAGAACAAAACACCATTTCTTTTTTCATTCTGGGGAAGAAAGCACAGAATTCTACCCCAAATCAATAGACCTGTTACCAAATCCAATTCCTGATCATTTGAAGATGTGCAACTCCTTCTTCTGTCCATTTACTCAAGCTGCAACTCTGCCACTTAAAAAAGGTTTGTTAATAGGGTTTCAGTGGCACTGGGCCCTTAACACTTCTTTTTGCTTATAAACTAATTTTATTGTTTTACTCTAATGAGGAAAATTGTTGCATTTGAATGAAAAGTATTACCCTGTTAAAGATAAAGAGCTGATTAACAAAATAAGGCTTTTAAAAAATTACTATTTTGGACTAAGTAAGAGGTTGCTAGGCTTAGCATTATTAGGGAGCTTTTTACTTTCCTTCTTGCTTTTTCATGTCCAGCTCCTCACCCAAAAACTCTGGGGAACGGCTCGAGCAGAAATGCATGGGCTGCAGGACCCAGCGCCCTGGCCTCGCTCTGCCCACTGTCGCTGGGTGGGAAGATGTGCCGGAGAGCGCAAGTCTGGCTCAAACCAGGAGAGCAGAGCCCACCAGCTCACGGCAAAGGCTCCTGTTTTCCCATGGGTGGGAGCAGAAAACATCCAACACACTCTGCAGGCTACTCCCAAGCTTCACTGTCAGGCTGAAACCCTGGGGATGTCATTCCTGTGCACTTAGCCTAGGGAAGCTCAATGCTTGGACCAACAGCATCACTCCAGAGCGGGTTGGGTGGCACACCAGGGCAGAACGCCCAGCGTCCGGTGGCCGGCCCTGCTCCCTGCCAGCATGCCAGGGAGGGACCTGCACCGTGGGAGCATCCCCCAAGCACCCGCCACACCTTCCCTCCTGCTGCCCCCGATTATCGATCCCTTCCTCATTCCCAGACTTTTCTGGTCGGTTACCATGGCAATCTCTTCCCTCAATAGGGTCCTTGTGAACTTGTTTACCATCCCAATTATAACATTTTCGAATCCAGGCTGATTATGACAGCTCTGTGTCGCCCATCTGTGCCTGATCCGATCAGCACTTACACA
>NW_010233041.1:3407-15463 GCF_000690775.1 Eurypyga helias | reverse complement strand
CACCACCGCCTCGCAGCACGCACTCCCGGAAAGCAGCAAATTTAGATGCTCGCGGGATGTGGAGGATTCACTGCTCGACGCCCAGCCTGCGAGGCAGACTGGGAGGGCAGAAGCACATCAAGGGGGCATTCGCCATGCTGGCAGCTCCCAAATTTCCTTTAAAGAAAGTAAAACGTAAAAAGGAACTTGCCTGTTGACTTTGGGGTCATGGAATCTTTTAGGTTGGAAAAGACCTTTAAGATCGTCAAGTTAATCATGTCCCTGCTTGTGGCCTTGTGGAATTAGACAGCATGGAAGGGAGCTGCCACACCTTGCCAGTGAAGCTTGCAAGAGAGGGGTGGGATGTGCCCCAGGCCACTGGGAAGCCATGGGGGTGCAGGACCCCTTGGCCACCCAGGAGCCGTGGGTGCAGGACTCCCATCCTACCCAGCCATGCCTCAGGGGGCTTTGGGTACAGCCTTTTCTCCTGTGTGGCCCAGATGGACTCATCCGTGATTGGGCAGGATGGGATTTAGTCCTTCTGAGACTGGACCTCCCAGCACCTATGGGCACCGGTGACACGGGTGATGTGCCCACCCTGGGGACACAGCTTGTGTGCTGGACCATTAGGCAGTTTGAGGAATTCTGACCACCTTAAAATGGTCATATAGTGAACATGCCGATATAATCTCAGTTCTGCAGGTGCAATCAAGCTCCTGCTGTCATAATTACCATGAACCTACCCCTTTTCTCCATGTGCGGCTCACATCAGGCAGCCTGATATTAGCAGATAGCAATTGTTGACGGTGTTCAGGTGGGTACAAGGAAATTGGTTTTTTACAGAGCTTGGGTTTCAGTAATCAAAGTATTTCCAGGCACTGCTTGGGAAATCCCGGAAACCATGGTGTCAACACGAGGGGACTGAGTCTGTCATGGAGAAGAGGGGTCTGATGCTGTGCTGCCCTGCGGAGGGCAAGATGTTGGTGCAGGGTGTACTTGCCCTCAGAGCTGAATACTAAAAATGGGTAGGATACAGAAATTGCAGAAAAAGCAAACCCATATTCTTTTTACTTTGCTGCTTTTTACGATTCCTGTTCAAAAAAAGGTGTGGTTTCAGGTCCTTTGGAAAAAAAACACTTTTTTTCTAGTAAAAATGCAATTTGACCAAATCATTGGACATTGTCTGGCCAAGGAAAGGTTCAAGGGATAGGGTGAGTTGGCCAAAACCAGAGCAACTTTGAGGCACACAAGCCCTTCTTCAGACCCTGCATATTCACAGCTAGAATTTCATAAGGAAAACCTTTAATTTAACAAAGAGGGAAGGAAAAGGTATGAGAAACCAGAGGCTTCAACATACCTGCCAAAGAATAGATTGGAATGGATCTCTTAATCCCACAGGCAGGAAGGTACTGAGATCCATGATGGGAATTACAGCCAAATAATTTCAGGCTAGAGATAAGCAGGTTTTTGGTACAAATTTTCAACAGGATGGAAATTTAGCCATTGCAAGCATCTAGCAAGGACTATAATAGAAAGTCTGTCCCTTCAAATCTTAGAATCAAGACAGATAGCCTCTGAAAGGGTTTCTCCAGCTCAGCGGCAGGACAGTGCTGGATGCAGCTATTCTGGGGCTTAGATTAAATTAAAGAATGATAATAGTCCCTTGTCTCTGATTCTGTAATAGAAAAGTACACTTAAAAAAAAAAAAGTGCTGGTGTCACTTGTGCCAACTTGTGACTCAACCGCAACATGCGCATATTTCTCACAGTTCAGGATTTTTCCAAATAACTTTGTGTTCTCAATGGGTTCATTATGAGCCTCTGAAAGAGCATTGTTAGCATCAGCCCAGGATGGAGCCTCTGCTCTCTTCACTTCCGACCGCTCCCCGAAGCCCGGCCATCCCAGGGAATGCTTGTTTCCACTGGGTTTTCCCGATGAAGATAAAGCAAATCTCTCAGCATGTGTCTGATGAAGTTGTTTCTTACTGTGCTTAAAAAAATAACAAGGGCTTTGGCGGATAACTGGGAAAGTGCAATGTTGCAGATGTCCAAAAGAAGTTCCTGGGACACCATAGAAAAACAATTATTTCTTGGGAACAAAACAAAACACATCAGGAATTTGTGGTCCCACGATGAAAACATGATAGTTTTCCACAATTATCGCCTTAGCTGTTTGAACCCTTGTCGGTGTCTGCCTCAAAAGGCCTCACTTTCCCATGGACCGGCAAAGTTTCGGTGTTATTGGGAAGAGTGTCCTCTGGGAACTATTCTTGCTTTACACAAGTGTAGCTGTAGAACGGTGACACCAAGCTCTGGTCGCTCGGGGAGCAGGGGCAGAGCCCTCCTGCCTCTCCTTCCCACGTCTCCTCTGCCGGGATGCCCAGCTTCAGCTGCAAAGAATTTCACGTTTTTCCAGTAACGCATAATATCTGTATAATTTTTACCAATCAGATGAATTTTAGTTTTGGAATGAATACTAAATTATGGTCTTTTTTCTTTTGCTTTTGGCCAATAGTTTTCGAAAGGCGGGAATCTAAACCAACCTTCTGGGAAAGTCTAAATGGGTTGTGAAAGTCAACTCTGCCCAAAGTGTGAGCTGCTGGCCTGGGGTTTGCTCTTTGCGAAGGGTGGCTGCTCCTACCCACCAGACATCGGAGGGTCCCACCTCCTGGGGGATTCCACCTCCATCTTCAGCCCAGGGGTCATGGCCAAGAACCCAGCACAAGGTGCCGTAGCTGCCAGCAGTGTGGGTCTCCAGACTCGGTGGGTGATATTTCTCTCCCCGCTACCCCCAGCCTGGCATGGAGCATGGATTTATTCTCTCAGTACAAACATCACAGGAGATTATAGGCTTGAACAGGCTTCCAAAGCACCATTTTTCTCTCTCTCTCTCTTTTTTTTTCCCCTCATCTCATTTTCATCCCATTTCTGTTTCTGATTCCAATTTCAAATTCTGGAACAGCAATTGAGAGACTTTTGCTTATGAGCAGCAGCAAAAGCTACCGGTAACTTAATGAGCAGGACAGCACTGGCATGCCAACAGCCAAGTAGCAGCTTTGGAATCGCCTATCTCCATCCTCCTGCCTCTCCTCGGGTTGGAAGGGAGCGTTCCTCTCCTCATCGGCATCTGCCCACCCCGCATGGCTGCACTGCCCGCTACCGTGTGGCCGTGGGGACCTGGTTCTTTGTCAAACCATTTACAACATGAGAAATGATGGATTTTGGGGTGGTTGGGTGTTTTTTTGGCTTTTTTTTTTTTTTCCCAGCACCATTTTCTGCTTTTGTTTGCCATTAAATCCTAACTTCATTTCAGATGTGCCTGTGGCAGACAATTTTAGTTAAATGCTGCCTTGACTGCCAGAGTAGTTCTCCCGTACTTTGTTTTTTTTTAAGCCCACTAAGCTGAGAACATCTTTTGCTTAGTTTGGAGAGACACAGCTGAAAAAAAAAAAAAAAAGCGCACAGAAGGCCTGGTTGTTAAAAATGGATGTGTCTGTGCACCAAGGATGGGACTCTGTTTCTCTTACTTGTGTCGGTAGCGCCCGACATTGCTGCCAGCCGAGACGGTGCCGCGGCTGAGGGCTGGCTTCTGCCAGGGCAGAGGAGACGATCCCAGAGGAGTCTTTCATCCTAACATCCCTTTTCCCTGTTGTGCTTTAGCGACCTTGATCCTGCCTACATGTTACCCCCTCACGAAGCACACGCTGTATTCATGGTTGCCTGAACTGCAGACCCAGCTTGAGGGGTGGGATGTGTTCCCATGCCATGGTCAGCTTTGTGGGAACACAACTTTCATGGTGAGCTTTGGCTTTACCCTTCCTTGAAGAATACACATGGCTTAACTTCTGGCCCAACTAATCCTTTTCCTCTAGGTCGTTTCCTTTGCCATGACCAAGTTGCCCCTCAAATCAGTGGTATTCCTAATCAGCTCACAGACCTAGAGTCATAGAATTGTACAGTTGTTTAGGTTGGAAAAGATCTTTAAGATCATCAAATCCAAACGTTAACCCAACACCACCAAGTCCACCACTAAACTATGTCCATCAGGTCTCCCTGAGCCTCCTCTTCTCCAGGCTGAACATCCCCAGCTCCCTCAGCCACTCCTCACAGGAATTCTGCTCCAGACCCTTTCCCAACTCAGTTCCCTTCTCCAGACATGCTCCAGCCCCTCAGTGTCTCTTGCAGTGAGGGGTCCAAATCTGACCCCAGGATTCGAGGTGCAGACTCACCAGTGCCCAGCACAGGGGGGCGATCCCTGCCCTGGTCCTGTTGGCCACACTGTCCCGGATGCTGTTGGCTTCCTTGGCCCCCTGAGCACACACCGATTCATGTTCAGCCGGTGTTGACCAACACCCCTAGGTCCTTTTCCAGTGGGCAGCTTTCCAGACCCTCATTCCCAAGCATGGGAGCATTGCAGGGGATCATTGTTGCCCAAGAACAGGACCCGGCACTTGGCCTTGTTGACCCTCACCCAGTGGCCTTGGCCCATGGATCCAGCTTGTCCAGATCCCTCTGCAGACCCTTCCTGCCCTCGGGCAGATCAACACTTCCACCTACACTGGTGTCATCCCCAAACTGACTGGGGGTGCCCTCGACCCCCTTGTCCAGGTCACTGATAGGGACATTAAAGAGAACTGGCCCCAGCACTGAGCCCTGGGGAACAAACCCCACTGGTGACCGGCTGCCAACTGGGTTTAACTCCACTCACCACCACTCTCTGGGCCTACCCATCAGCCAGTTTTTCACCCCACAAAGTGAGTCTTCTGGGCTTTTCCCAGCAGAGCTTTGCTCCCTCTGTGAGCACGCACAGATCCTGATGCTCCTGCCATGGAGGGGTTCCTGAGGGATCTTCTCCACTTCAGCAGCTCTGTGTTGGGTTTTATGCCAGGCAAAACTTGGATGGAGGAAGGGTCAGAACCTATGCCTGCACCTCAACCAGGGAACTTGTTATTCTGGATTTCTGGAATGTTTCCACAGAAGCCTGTGCTCTTCCCCTTCCCAGGAAACACTGGGTCCTCTCCAGTCACTCATGTTCTGCTGTGGCACCTTCCAGGTGTGGCCACTTGCTTTGTTTTTAAAGCACAGTGTGCTGTATTCGTTTTGTATTGCGATAAATATTTATGTTGCTATTACTATGTAGTGAGCTGCTATTTTATGTTAATATTAGAAGCTCTTGACAGAAAAAATTGGTTTATTTCCCCCTGGTCCCAAGCTCAGAGAAATGGAAGAAGACCTGGGTTCGGTGTCCCTCCTGAAAGTTTATTGAACGATAGTCCAGCCCTGCTAACATCTTGCTTTGGCCCCAGTGGGAAGAGAAAGAGGACCCAGAAGCAGCTCCTGGTCTGCAGCAGGACTGCAGTGTGCAGACACGGGGGTGGACTCCACATAGCCAGGGCTGTGCGGTGAACATGAGCCCCAGGCACATGTGCAAAAGGGCAGGTTACAGCTTGATTTGTTGGTCAGATGATTCATATTCCATGTTGGATCTTTGTTGGAGATTTCCAGGGCATTTGGAAAACAAACCAGAATCAGTTTGGTCACCTAAGTTGGTTACTGTGTTTGTTATTTAAACCAGAAAACTTCTACGAATCCACAACAGGACAAACACCTCTGTTCCTTCCAAGGAACAGCTGTGTCCTCCCGCTCAACCCCAGTCCTTGCTCTTGCTCCTTTTGGATGCTCTTCTCCGGCACAACATGGCCTTCCCGCAGAGCACCTTCCTCGAGCCCACCCCTTCACCTCCAAGAATCTCCATCTAATTCCACAGTTCCTTCTGACATCTGGCCAATACAATAAATTCCTCCCAGCTCCACACGTGGAGATGGACTTGTTGGTTACTTAAATCACGCCCAGGCTGTTTGATTCCCTTATGCCCTGTGCCAATCTTGCCAACACCTCTACCTTTCAGGTAATCACCTAACTCTTTTGCTTCTCCGGGAAGATGTTGCCACCAAGTCCCTGGGGCCTTCCGATCCGCAGGGTCACCTGATCCCCAGAGCCACACAATCCCCAGGGCTGCCACCTGATCCTGGGGGTCACCTGCTCCTCAGAGCCACCCACCCCACCAGGCTATTCCTCATTCTCTTTTTTTAGTAAGTTTTAGAAGTAAGCAAAGCCTACTTCTTCTACAAAAAAGCCACTTTCCTGACTATTCCAGATTTCCAGGAGGAAGAGCATCCAGATGTCCCTGTAGCAGCACAACCTGGATGATATTCCCACTGGGACAGCTACCCTGCTAACCTGGTCCTCAGCTACAGAACACCACTGAAAGGTGAAACGCTTGCACGCGCTCACTGTGCACATTTCTCCATGAGCTCCCACCGGTTGCTTTTGGGCAGAACCCTTGCAGATGAGAGCTTGAAGGGTGTGAAGGGATGATCCCCCACCTCTCTGAGCCCCCACACACCCCAGCCCATGGGCAGGAGGGCAAGTGTGCAGAGGGCAAGTGTGCTGGGCAAGTGTGCAGGGCAAGTGTGCGGAGCAAGCGTGCAGCTCCAAACCTGTGCTGAGATGAGGGATTACATAAAGCATCCCGTCAGGAAATAGAAACGCCACCGTATGACTCATGCAGCCAGCATCTCACTGGAACTGTGAGTTTCTTCTTCTATGAAAACATTTTTGGACTTTCCTGGAAATTCAGGGGTCAGAGTTTGCGTACAGAAAAGGTATGAGCAACATTCATGGGCATTTTCCTCAATGAGCCAGAATAGCAGCTTAACTGGTGTCAGGATGTGTCAAAAAAGACCCCAGCATGGAACAGGAAAGCAATGGCCTGTGTTATTTGACTTTTTTCCCTGGAAGATGGTTTAGACCGCTTGAACAGGCCTGTATCTGTCACCCGGAGCCACCTGTGCAGAGGCTGTGCGGGCAGAGTGGAAGCGTGTTGCCCTCAGTTTGATGAGGATGCAGGGATTATGCTTTTGAAGGTGGTTTTTATTCCCATAATCAATCACTGCTGCTGGGGTTCAAAGCCTGAAGCCACCCCACCGCTGCAGCTACCGGCAGCTTGTCTCCAGTCCACATCCCCCAGACCCAGGGCACTGGCTCCTGCCCTGCTGCTGGTCCCCAGTAAAGAGCCAACCTCTTCTCATCATGAATAATGACATTTTCAATGCAGAAGCTGTTTGATGTGTGAGAAAACACTACTTTGCACGGGAAAGCCTTCTTTTGCGGGTTAGGAACTACTGAAAAATCAGTAAGAGCAAGGACAGGCTCTCTATGAACCTTGAGATGATCTGTACTAAATTTTGGGTCCCTGGAAATACACATCATGTGTTCACTGGAGATAACATATGATTAAGATTGGTACATGTTTATACCTTATTTTCCAAGCATACACACCAGAAGTGAGCAGTATTCAGGTTTTCATAGTTTGGGTTGGCAGTGGGACACTCCTGTCCTGTCCACAGGACTTTCTCTCTCCTACTTAATTTCTGCTCATTTTTAAATACTCTACATTTGACTCCAAAATACTGCTGCTTCCAGTTCCTAGTTTTCACAGAAGAGGGTGAATAAATGTGATTTGCTAAAATGGGGACTTAATATTCAACCTTCTGTGTCATTCACCTCTTTTTGACGGTTTATTATGATGGCAGGTACAACTCCATTGAGAGCTCATCGCCTGGCGAAATGTTAAAAAGAATGGGGAAAATTGTATATGGTTATAGAACTTTTGATATGCATGTTAGTTTTAATCTGAGCACCATGATCATAATTTAACGGAGGAGATGTGAAACATTCAGATACAATAGCTGATGTAATTAAATGTGGAAGGGAGCTGCAGAGAAATGACAGGTTTCCATTTTCAGTACAAACACTCTTCCAAAAATTACGGGTGCTCAGCAACAAATATGACACCTATCTAAATCCAGGAAGTACAAAATGTTCATATTCATATTAAAAGCAAATTTGGAATCAGAAATCAGACCTGAACGGTGGAGACGATGCAGTGGCAAAGACCATGCCAGAAGGGACAGAGGCACGGCTGACCTCCCGGCTCTGGGCAGCACTTCTTGTAAATATTGGAATATCAACCCTGACACCAGTTTTGCTGTGGAAGACAATGCAATTCTTAATTTCCTGAGCATTGATGACCCTGTGTTTTTTCCCCAGGGCTCCTGCCCAAGCTCTGAACGCTTCCTCCCCTTCCTCCTCCTCCTGCTCCCTGCAGCTCTGTCCAAGGGTTGGGCAGGATGGAACTACAGGAAGATGCTGTGCTTTCGGGAATGATACAGGGATAGAGTGTGTCAGCGCTGAGCAGGGAAGGAGAGGTGCTGTGTGGGAGGTGGGGCGGGGGCAGATCTGTGGGAGTTTGCTGGTTTTCTTCCTGGAAGTGCAACAATTGCCTTCATTCAGCAGATGAAGGCATGAGTCACAGAGAGGTTGACGGCTCGCACGTAGCCGCGCAGGACATCTGTGTCGCGCCAGGCGGTGTTGGCCTCCCCACCGGCCGGCCTCTACCCTGACCTCCATCCTCCCTCCGCTCCCCTGATGTCCTTCCCCAGCTTTGGTTTGACCCTCATCAGCCGAAACACTGGCGGTGAGGAGTCGGGGCGAGGATGTTTCTCAGCGGAGGGAGGCTCTGCAAGAGCTGAAGGGACTCGCTTTAACGTCAACTATTCCATGACTGAAAACTAGGGGGAAGAATTACACCGGGCTGGGAGCTGCCGATAAACTGGCAGCTGGCACAGGGAAGGAAATTGGTTTCCCGTTACCTTGTGCTCCTGCAAGTCACAACTTTGTCAGTCAGTGCCTCTCGATTCCGAAACCCAACGGCAGGCTCCTTGTCTTTTCCGTGCCTGTTCGCAGCACACCACCAAGGCGGTGAGGGACGGCTGCATGGACAAGGAAGCAAAGCATCCCTTAACCCAGCTCCTCCGGTGCCTGCAGTCGGATGGGGAAACCAGAAGTGGGAATAACAGAGGTAGTCACCTTTCCCTGGTAATCCCTAAAACAGAGGGGAGCGATGTAAGGCTTTGACTGTGAACTTGAAATGACTCGGGTTAAAAACAAAGTGAAACAGCAGAAATTCCTTGCTCCAGCCAAGGAGCTAGTGGAAATAAAGTGCATGGAGCTGGAGAAAGGTCAGATCTGCTGCTGGTGTAAATCAACACAGCAGCCCTGGCAGGAAAGCTCATACTATTATAATGTACTATGCTGCCCTGAGGAGCAGGACACAGCACCTGGACAGCAAAGACCATCACAGAGGGGATGTTAATTACCGCTCGCTGGCATAATTAAAGCAAGCCAGGAGCCAGCAAAGGTGGGTCGATTTGGGGAGCGCTTCCCAGAGAAAGGTGGTTTCACAGCTCGAGTTTCCACAGCTGCAGACACCGTTGGCCTTCCCATCTCCGAAGTCTGACTGCAGCAGCACTTTCACTGCTGGATAAAATCCACTGCCCAGGAATGATTGCCAAAAATGCCAGGGGGTCTGAATGTTACGCAGCCCTCACATGCTAAACCTGGGAGCACAACGGGAATGCCGGCGCGAGAACGTGGCAGGGAGGATGTGGGGACGGCACCTGAGCACAGGGGATAGAGGGCCCTGCAGAAAAAGAACATGCGAAGGACAGATGCCCGCTTCCAATTTGCCCAAACCCTATAGAAAACAGGCAAATTAAACTTCTTTGCATTGAAGAGTATGCAAATCCAGGCTTCTTTGAATATCTTCACGCGGAGAGTTTGCCAGAAAAAGGACACAGCTGCATGATAGTGAAATCCTCTCCGATGACTGGGTTAGGAAAACAGAAGATTTGGTGCTGCTTGTAAGACTTCCTCCTCCTCGGATGCAGAGCTCGTTTGCTTGGTAGACAGTTCTCCTCATCGTTTCAAGCAGAAGGTAGCGATGGCGACTTGGCAAGACCCACACTGAAAATCCGTCTTTGGATCATGAATCAGTACCATAATTTCTGTGTAAAGGAACATTTCAGGAGGATTTATAGCATGGCATGCTAACGTCGGATCTGCTTGTCACAGATCGTGTTAAAGGCTACAGATAAAAGGTTTGCAGTTTACAGCCCTGGAAAATTAGAATGAATTCCCTGCTGCGAGCACAGAGCAATGACTAGCAGAAATCTTGCCTGAGATGTTAAGCTGGACCAAGACCCGCAGCTGACTGATGGCAGAAACGACTCCAAGAAAATGATTATGTTGGACATTGCAACACCAAACCCCCCGGGGACACGTGGGCCAGCGGCAAGGCACGGGCATCATCGCACGGGGACCGGTGGTGGCATGCCCACACAATGTGCGTGAGGAGCCGTGGCACGTGCCACAACAGAGCGGTGGTTGACCCTGACAAAATTTAGGGAGTATAATAGGACAGTTAAAAAAAATAAGTGAATATATTTGGAGAGGAAAGGTTTTCTCTACACTCCTTTGCTGAAAAGACTTTCTGCTTCTTATTTCAGGACCTCTGACCCTTAATTAAAATTTTCTCCTAGTCAGTTATTTTCTTATTTAAAGTTAAGATTGAATTATGTGCAAAGACTTCTGCTGTTCCAGAAGTCTGGTATAAAACGATGCTGACGGGAACCGATCCTCCCCCAGCTTCCCAGACAGGTGAATTCAGGGAAGTTCAGCTCAAACCTGATGTCCACGACTAACCTGCCAGTGTCTAAATGGCCAAAACCCCATTTCTAAGCACACAAAAAACTCTTCACCGATCTATACTTCAAAATTATTCCAAAGAGTTTCACTTGAAATTGCGATCGAATCTATGAACCAAATCAGACACGCGCCAGGGAAGTACACGGAAACGGGAATTCTGCTTTCAACACACAACCAGGAAAGACTCGGCAGGCTCATTCAGATTTCTCCTGTGAGATTTTAGGATGTTCAAGCTCAAAATGCAAAGTCAAATTTCTAAAACATAGACATACGTGGAAAAAAAAAAAAAAAAAGTTTGACGAAAAGGCTTTTAAAAGAGGAACGCAGAATTTTCCACATCGAAGAGATGTACAAAAGCTCTATGAACATGTTTTCTCTTTTCAAAAGCTGTTTTCGAAATGTCACTTTTATCGCCTTTTTTTTTAAACCATTTATGACCATATGTGTTTTTATGATATTCACAACATGCTTGTGCCACACAAGATGCAAATGTAATTTCCTGTTATAATGGCACAATATGCATAGCAACAAATGAGAAATGAGTGACACAAAATAATGAAAAGTGGCTCTGTGGGTGCGGGTGTGTGTGCCTGGAAGGGGGGTTTCCCCCCCCCCACCAAGAAGGGAATTACCCAGAACGTTGACAAGGGGTTCAGGCTCTGATTCCCGCACAGCCGGTGCCCACATGTGGGCTTCGACCAAAACTCATTCCAAGGTGTTTTTCAACTCTTCAGTTAGCAATTAGAGAAACCCCTTCATCACATATGCCATCTCTTTGTAGATGCAGGAGCTGGGTTCTTCACTAATCGCTCTATTACTGCTTCACCTACTCCAGTGAGTCCTTTCACCAGGTGATCCCTGTTTCCATGCACCTGGATAAGTGTGAAGGATTCTTGGACAAGAAGGTGGAGGAGCTGGCATCTCCCTGGCACGGCAACCTAGGGTCGGTGGGAACAGACGATCTTGGAGGAAGATTAATCGCTCCAGGTTTGTGCGTCCCTACGAGGCAGCGTGAGCTCTTGCAGCGTCTGCAGGACTTGGAGATGTGCTTGGAAAGGAAAAAGGTGGAAGAAGTTGGCAAAGATGGCTGGAGGAGGGCATAAAATAGCAAGATGACTTTGCATTAGTCAAATGCATTTCACCGGGTCTTAGGAGAGCTGCTGCCAGTCCATGTCTCCACTTCCTCTCCCACTCGGTCGTGCCACCCTGTGATGGGACAGTACAGGAATGGGAATGGATGAGAAGAGAAGAAAATAAAAAGGAGACCAGGGGTAGGGCAAGGAGGGGAACAGTGATTCTGCTTCTGGGCCCCCCAGCCCCTGGCACCACTCAGTTAGAAACGGAATCATTTAGATTGGGAAAGACCACCCAGTCCAACTGTAACCCCATCACTGCCCAGCCCACCACTAACCCATGTCCCTGAGCACCTCGTCCTCACATCAAATCCCTCTGGGGGGTGGTGACTCCACC
>NW_010233041.1:2886-3284 GCF_000690775.1 Eurypyga helias | reverse complement strand
CTTGTCCTTTCTGATCATCTGACTGGGTAAGAAATGCACCGCGAGATGCTCCATGGGGCTGGCTTTGCCCCAGACACGTGCCATGCGCCGCCCCGCTGTGGGGAAACGCTGCTGTGCCATTGCACGGGACGACGGCGCGGCATCACCCGCGCGCATCTCCATCACCGTCCCGTTGCCGGGGTGACCTGCCAGCTGCTGGGTAAACATCCGGGGCCCACAGCCATCCCAGGATGTGGCGGCAAACCAGGAGAAGCGCCGGTGAAACGAAGCGGGAGAAGCTGTACAGAATGTGAGCTGACGAGTGCTGTGGTCTGGGGGAAGATGAAATACTGCTTGAGCATGTCGCCGGAATCACCAAACCAAAGCAAATAAAGAAGCAAATAAACAAAAAAAAAAGA
>NW_010233041.1:0-2811 GCF_000690775.1 Eurypyga helias | reverse complement strand
CTTGACCCTTCCCTGACCATCCATTACCCAATAACCAAACAAAAAGGGTCTTTCAGGCCATGCAACTGACAGCGACTAATATTACACCACAAAAATGTATTTTTAAACCAGCTGCAAACTTCCAAAGCCTCAAGTGAAATATTAAATTTCCTATTTTTAAGTAAATTCTGAGTGCACGACACATCGCGACTAGGGCTGGTGCGGAAAATATTTACTGAAACAGTTCCCCGCAGGAAAAAGTGTTTTGAAAAAAACGGAATTTTGTCAAGTGACCACTTGGCGCAAGAGAAATTCCACAGAAAAATGTTTGGAAAGAAAAAAGTGCATTCAAAGTTTTCATTAGCTGATTTAAACGGTTTGATGATTTTATAATGTTCTGATTTTATGTGCCTATTATCTTCACGGTATGACATATTGTCAGTTATTATGGCTGAATAGGATGAAGCACGATGCTGAAATATTTTGTTATTTTCATTCTGCTTATTAATCATTAAGGAAATTTGCAATTAAGTATCGATTGAAACATTTTATCCTCTCAAGAGCAAATTACTTTGCATTACTGTAAACCGATTGAAAGCTGGATTTATGACTTTATGAAGGAATTCACAATTGATTGCACCCTATTTCGGAGTTGTCTTTGCTCTTCACAAAACACCAAACCCTCCCGAATGCGCGCTGTTGGCTTTGCAAACCCACGGGTGGAGAGGAACCGTGAACACAACCCCAGCTAACACACCATTCCGCTACCGAGGTCAGTAACACAGGGTAAACAGTGCTTACATCGGCCCGGAGGATTTAAAACCTCTGAGGGGAAATTTCATCAAAACACATCAGAGGGTTCAAAAATAGGAAGAGGTGGAGAAATCCCATTTCTTGAGAAATTTTAAACACGTGTCTCTTTTACTCCAGCTGGGACCAAGTGGCAAAGTATTGTCCTTTCCCACACAGCATAAATCGAGAGTTTGGGCTCGTTCTGGCTACAACCTTCAGTGACACATACAGTCTGTTAAGAAGGGAAAAGAAACGTCGTCGTACTTAAAATATTCATACCTCGGCTTGCAGACATGTGTAGCGGTTCGGAGGAAAACATTCCTCAGGGCTCCAGCCGCCCGATTTTAGCATTTGTAGGAATTACTCATTGAATAATAAATTTCTATGAATTATTTACCAATTTTTCGTGTAATACACTGAAAGACAATTCCCACCTTGAAGTGCATTTTTAAGCATGCAACTCCGCGGGGACTAGAGGCAATCCTGCGCCTCACCCCCTCGTGTGGCAGCCGGGGAAGGGAGCTGACGTCTTCTTGCCAAGGTCACAGGTTGAAATCCCGGCGGAGACCAGGTGTGGGCTTCCTTCGCCATCTGTGACTCCAGGATGAGATATCCCCACCGGGCTGGCAGAACACGGACGTGTGCCTGCGCCCTGCCTTACCTGGGGATGTGCTGGGAGGCAGCGAGGGCGATGGGGGACCTTCTCCTGGTCCGGTTTGTTGGCACCTGCCTAGAAATGGAGCTTCTGCACAATGAAGCACAGCAATGAGTCATGGAATCATTGGAACATTGGATTAGAAAAGACCTTTAAGACCACCAAGTCCAATCGTTGAACCAGCACTGCCCAGCCCACCGCTAACCCATGAGCACCTCGTCCACATGGCCCTGAAACCCGCCCTGGGATGGTGACCCCCCCTCCCTGGGCAGCCCCTTCCAACACCTGACAGCCCTTTCCAGAAAGGCATTTTCCCTAATATCCAGTCTAACCCTCCCCTGGCACAACTTAAGGCCATTTCCTCTTGTCCTAGAAGCATGGTAATTCCCTGCCAATGCGGCAAAAGCAGCTGATGGAATGAATCACATGTAAACTTGGGTTCCAGCTGATCCTATTTTCCCATTTATAAATCCATCTGAGTTATGGTGAGTCACTGGAGTGTGGTGCAGGCACACACTGGCTCGCCTTGCCCTTTATCCCCGACGGCATCCAGAAAAGGCTCTGGAGAGCAGCAGAAGCAACAGGGACAGAAGGACACTTTGGTGGACACTTGGTCATACAAGAGCAAAGTTCATGGAGAAGTGAAATGGATTGGATTTCAATCAATTATGGGTGAAGAAGCTGTTGCAGTGGGGTTGTGAGTGGATGCAACTTCCTTTGCAAGGCTGGACCTGGACCAGCATCTCCCTTACAGACTTACAAATAATAGGCATAAGGATGGGGCTTTTTTTTCTCCAGCGTGTGCAGTGTCGTGTTGTCCTAATTCAGGAGCTTTTGTATCTCATCATAAAGAGCCCTAGAACAAGAGGATTAAGGGAAAACTCTTTGAAAATCAGAGCCCACATTATTGCTTCTTGATGGACTAACAATTCAGATCTAATTGATCACGGCATTAATTATACATAATCTCTATGTACTCGGGTAGCCTTGTGGGATATTTCTAATCAAATTAAAACTAATTCAAAGCAATCTGACATTACAGAATGTTTTGTCTCTATTTTAGGACAGGGAGTCAGGGGATATGAAATGCATATTACATCTTGATCTGAGTGCATGCACTGTAAAAAGGCCTCTAATATAATCACTTCCACGCCACAGTGATTATGAGTACGGTAGTCGTGCGGCTTACAGAAATGAGGTTTTTAACAAAATAAATTCAACTGGCAACAGGAAAAAGCTGCTAAGTCAAAAAGTCAGCATGAGTAGGTGAGTTGATGCTTAAAGGGCGAGGCTAGGGAGGACAGCGGGCAGCTCTCCTGCCCTGGGGAGCACCCGGCACGCCTCCAGTTAGCTAAATATCCAGGGAAAAAGGGTTTTCTGAGCAG
>NW_010233040.1:0-48672 GCF_000690775.1 Eurypyga helias | reverse complement strand
TGATTCTATGATTCTATATATCTGTATATGTTTTGGCTTCACAAATGATGTGTATTTTTTCTAACAACACAGGTATTAATTTCTTGTGATAGAGTCTATTTGCCATACCTGATGGATCAACTTTTCATTTTGTCCATAGGGCAACACCAAGCCAACACTCTGTGTGTATTCCCGTATCAGCATTTCACAGCACTGTTCTGAGGGGGTAATGGGGATAATGAGGTCTTGGTTCAGTGAGCTGGAATTTGAACCCATCAGCCTGGTCTCATATAAAGGCCACGCAGATGCAAAAGATCTGTTGGGTTAGACCTGAACTGGTACAGATGAACAGTTCTATAACCATTAAAGATCTATAAAAAAGTAGGTGCTATTATAAGTGCTTATGGCACTGTGATTTTGAGCTTTTGGAAAACTCAAGCCCTTTCAGTCACTCTGTCTTTGGATAAACTCCTCTATAGTCAAGAGTAAGACTTGGTTGTAATTGCTGAGTATGGCTATACTTACTCTCCCTCCCAAGTGAAGCTGATTCTGAAGCTGAGGTTCCACAGCAGCTTAAACCAATGTAACTGCAAGCTGTGGTGGACCTATCCCCACACCTTCCTGCAGCTCCAGTGCTGAGCAAAGCTTGTGCTGAGCTGAATTAGCCTGCTAAGTTAGCAAACAACCCAGTAATAACGAAAAAAAATCAGAATAATGATACATAACTCTGTTTTAGTCAGTTCTGGAGCCTGAGAGTCTGCTTATAGGCAATTCACAGCTCTCTGGATATCATGAGTGCTGTCGCCAGTAATACAAATGATGAAATACAATATAAGCCATTGATTAAATACAGATCATGTTCTGATCGGTCTAGACCTTAAAGTGCATCTTCACTGAATGCCTCTACTGAAGTGCTGTCCTTCCCCAGCACATGTGCTCCCACCATGAGCAGTTGCAGAGTTGCTAGGGAATCAGATCAGCTTGCTGATTTTGCAGGAAGCTAAGCTGGGGCGGGGGGGGAAATTGTTTATTCAGCAAGCTAATCTGACTCACCATGCCACTATGTAATCTCTTTATACAGTATTCATCTTTCTGCACGTATTACAAGGTTCTTCTATGACTTAAAAGGAGAGCCCATTGCCAGCGCCATACAACCTGACCCTACTAAACTGCTTGCTTACCTGTCTGAAAACAAGTGGAGATGGCACTGTCTTGCACCAGTTGGCTATTTTAGGGAAGTCATCCATTACTTGATTATTGATTAGGAAGTAACAAGAACAAGAGATGCTTAGATGAATCAGAAGCAACATTAGATGTCGTCACAATTTTATATGTTATTGATTCAGGTTCAGTGTTAGGGTCTCCTGACTCGCTAGGCCAGTCTGTGTAAGTGTGTTTTCATATAAAAAGTATACAACTTATTTTAATATATTATTTTGCCTTATTTGGAAGATGTAAGCTCTGCAGCACACCTGCTGCAAATAGAAGGCTGTTTCCTTTCCTTGAAAGCCATGATTAGTGGGGTCAAAAGGCATAGCACAACACTGTAAAATAGACAAGTCTGTAGATGGGACAAATTCATTTTGAAATATGGGTTACTTTGATGAATAAATAGAAGATAAGAGTCAGACCCTTCTCAGAGATGCAGAGGGACAGGACAAATCTTAGAACATGTTAAATTCCAAGAACATGTTAAATTCTGGTTGGATATTAGGAAAAAATTCCATGAGGCTAGTCAAAAATAGGAAGAGATTGCCCAGAGAGATTGTGGAGTCCACATCTCTGGAGATATTAAAAAATGGACTGGACATTTGTTCAAGACCATAAGCAACCTGCTCTAAGTTGATCCTAGTTTGGATGTAGGATTGGACTAGATGACCTTCAGTGGTCCACTCCAGCCTATATTTTTCTGTGATTATATGCTTCCATTTTATGAAAGTGGTTGTGCCATTCATACTGTTGAGTTTTAATCTGTCGTCTGTTGAAGTTGGCTTGTGTGTCAGAGTCCCTGTATATTAAAGAGGCTTTATGGGGTTTGGAAATGAGAAATAACAAGGAATGATGGTTTGGAACACAGACACGTTTAACAATATTCAATAAAAGAGATTAGATTAAAATGTATGATCTCCCGGCTGATGAGACCACTATCTTTTCTTAAACTAGTTTGTCCCATTTTTTACGTGGATCTCTTTCTTTTTTTCCTCCTTTTTGTTTGTTGATACTTCCTTTTGGAGCACCATTTCCTTTCTCTCTCTCAGTCTCACTGTTTTCATTCTTTATCTGTGCAGTTCCAAACTGCCCCCCTGGCACTGCCTCCTTTTAGCGCTGCTCTCCACATCCTCCCCCTAGACCCTGGTGGTGATGGCTCCCAGAATCCTATTTCTAGGCAAGGGTGCCTTCAAAGAGCTAATTATGAACCTGTCAGAACCTGCTGATTTTTGTTCCACTCCATAACTCCTTGGTAACAGAAAGTCACAGTCAGATAAATGAAATCCTACTTTATCATAGATCTTATCCTTATTCGATGGCTCCTTTGCCAAGGTTGAATACAATGTTTTGAACAGCACCAGTGTTAGAATTATTACTTAATAAAATCAGATTCAGAGACAGAATCACTTACAATGCTGTGAAACCCTTTTAAGCTGTATTCACAGTCAGGCTTTAATGTGTCAAATCCTGTTGGTTCATGTTTGGAAGGATGTTTTAAAATTACATTAGGAGACTTGATTTTAAAAATGCATTGCAATAGCTGTCTGTAAAGAGGAGTAGAAATTCAATTATTTGGTATTTGGAATTGGCATAGTAGTTGCATGCTGACTTTGTGTAATTACATAGTATATTTTGTCTAATTTTATCATGATAAGAGCAAAATATTGAGTGGTATTTTTATCATGATTGGAAGTTTTCTGCAGAAACCACTCTTTCTGAAACACAGCACTCTTGTTTTGTGGGTGTTTGGGGTTGTTTTGTTTGGTGGCTGGATTTTTTGGTTTTTAATTTAACTTCATTGCAAGTGACTGCAGGACTTCCAGCTTTATTGATGTTGCTCATTCTCCTCCCCTTCTCTCAGAGAGTTGTGAGAAGAGTTCCTTTAGTAGCTGGCAGAACCAAACACCCACTTCTAAAGAAGCAACAGCAGCTCTTAAACTTCAAGCCATCTGGAGAGGGGCTTATGTTAGGAAGCTACTGAACAGCAGAAAACCAGGTGTGTCCTTTAAAAATGCCTTTTTAAAATGTTACATTCTTCACCTTATTTAAATATTCACTGTAAGGATTTTGTTACTAATTAGTGTCTAGTAAAAATGAACTGAAATGCAGTAGAACATTATAGTTGAATCTCTGATCTCTTATAAAACTAAGAATAATGCTCAACCTAACCGCTCAATTAGCATATATGATACTTAAAAATATAGGAAATACACACTCCCTAGATCTTCATGGATTTTAAAACAGAATCTACATTAATTTAGATTTAACTTAGAGCAGGGTGAATATTATTTTTTTTTCAGAACAGGTAAGTGAAGTCCATACAAGAACCTAAGCATTATAATGGATAATCAGCAGTATGTGCTCAAAAGATACAGTGATGATACTAGCTTTTATTTTTATGTATATAAATAGAGGAATCTTACATAGCGGTTGGAGTATGTGTTACATTTCTTATTCAGCAATTCTATTATCTTATCTGGAATATTGTGTCCGAGTGCAGTGTCCACAGTCCAAGAAGAAGGAAGGTAACAACTGAGAAATTCTGGGTAGAATTGTAAGGATCAGAGTTAAAGAAGTGTCTTGTACTTGCAGGCTGTTATTTTTTAATTTAAGAAAGAGATTAAGAATGACTTCACTATAATCTGTAAGTACACGTATGAGAAAAGGAATTTGGTAACAACAAGGTCTGTAGTCAGAGATTCAAAAATTGTGAGTTGAATCCAGACACATTCAAACTTGAAAAAGTGGTGTTTATTTTTAAAAGCATAAGGTATTTATTGGAATAAACCAAGATTTGTGTTGTACTACTGAAAAATTTTGAAGTCAAATAGATACTCATCAAATTAAAAAAAGATTAGTCATTTATATATGATGAAATAGCAATTGATATGTTAACAGGACTGTTACACGGAAAGTTAGATCACAGTGATTCCTTCTAGCATCACACTGTATGAATGTCTGAGGATCATGACACTGTGAGATATCCATTCCCCCTTTAGAAAGCCATCCCCATTCTGCTGGAACCTCCTTCCTGAATTTCCGTAATTGCTGGGATTCTGTTGTCTATATATTTACCTGCACTGGATGATTTCTTCAAGCTCTCCTTTTTGTACCTTCATCTCTTTATCAGTACATCTGGTGCTCCCTCTCTTTCCCAAACTGTCCTCTGTAGCCCAGTCTTGCTTAAGGTTTCCTACCAAGTAGTCTAGTGCTCTTCTAGTTTTGTTTATGAGTTACCACGTAGTTTAGGAATTTCTGTAAACTTTCACTAGTATTATTAATTTCTACAAATCCCAGTGTCCAGAAGCTGTTCTTTTGAAGTGTAAATTTTAGATTTTTGCCATTTTAGCACTATGCAAATATCTCAACTCTCTTCTTCCATTGTCTATTTTCTTAACAGTGTATTTCTTAACTTCTGATTTATCAATACTCTCTTATCTTTAATTCTGGTATTTTCTGTACAGTGCTGTACTGTAGCAGGATTAGTTTTACTTTTTTTTCCAGGCATACTGTTCTTCTCTTCCTTTGCCTTGTTTGTATCTTTTCTCTTTTACTTGTCATTACAGTAAGGTGTTATTACTCCCCTCTTTTTTTTTTTTCTTTTTTCTTTTTTAAATTTTCCCCCTCCATTTGTGTCACTAATTGTTTATGCAGTTAGGATTTCACCTAACTTTAATTTTGAAAAATTAGCCAACAGGTCTAAACTAGTTGCCTAGTCTTCATCTGTATTCTGTGGATACAGGTAGACATCCTTAGATGGTAACGCATCCTGTCATCTGAGAGGTATCAAACATGGGTGGAATGAATTACCCGCTGGTGCTGCCCAATTCTTTTCTGTTTTCGCTACACAGATTGCCTAGGCACATACCTACCCCTTCATAGTCTGTAAATAAAAACTGCTGAGACCTAAACAGTGTATTCTCTGAGGACAGAGATCATATCTCTATGACAAGTTACAGTGGAAAAAATGCAAATCAGAGAAAATTTGATTACACCATTTTTGCTGTTGTAGGAGTGCTGAAATGTACAAAGGTGATGAGGAAGGAATTTCATCTGTCAAAGAGAAATTAGTTTTCAGCTCAGGGAGACTTCTGTAAATTCCAAATAAAAACTAGTGATTCATAAGACAATTTACTTGTGTGAGTGGTATTTTTCACAAGTATTTGGCAGGTATATATTTAGAACAATACAATTTTATATGTTACACTTTCTAACTTATTTTATTATTTCCAGGTACTAAAGAAAATGCTAATGTCAAAGAAACCTTGCAAAAATTGTGGACAGCAATTGAGTTAAATTTTGAACAGTGTGCTGTAATGCTGTTAAGGTAATCATGTAATAAATTAAACTTTTATTGTAGCCTGTACCATATAATTGTCATAAATTGCCAATTCACAGAATAAATATGGTAAGATCATTACTAGTTTTAAAATTACAAAATTATCTTGGAAAGGATGAGATGTTTTTAGTGAAGATATACTATACTTTATTCTGTGTACCCTACGTGAGTAAAACTGTAGCAAATTAATTTTTAGGTATTTGTGTTACAGGTTTTTTCCTACAGCTTGAGCTAGAAGATGACTTTTCTTCTGCATTTAATTTTTTAATATCTGTAGGCTGTTTCATAAGTATAAATCTGATACTGATTCCTTAGTTAAACAGCTGACAAGTTGATTTAAAGAAGCACTTTGATTAACACTATCTGTTAAGGAATCCTGGTTGACATTAGTAAGGAGATAGCTATACTATTTAATTGTACCACAGTTTATATATTCACTGGATCTGTTTATAGCGCTTGCTGGAAGGAAAGTGGATGCATTTCTAGGTAGATACTTTCCCTGGTATTTAATTACAGCTTTTGAAAAGATAGCTACTCTAATTTCAGCAGTGTTCCTTAAGTCATTTCCAAGCATGTCACTCTTCAGGGATCACATATTTTCAGTAAGTCCTTCAAAAATCTTTCTGCAAGTGTTCATGCAACCGCCCTAGCAGTGGATGAGCTCTCTCAGGGGTGAGGAGTGAGAACTGACAATAATTACAGGCTGTGGGTACGAATCCACACTCATTATAACCAGAAATTTGAGGAACACTCCTATGGGGTATCATCTTATTTCACTTTTTAATGTTTCTAGTCCCGTAAAACCTTTGTATGTTGATGGGATTAGGACTTTACAACCACAGCCTTATTCCAAATGTTAGACCTCAGTTTTAGATTTGCAGCATCCATAGATCAGCAAAGATCGGATGCAGTTTTTAGTCTACCTTCAGACTTTTAATACTTATGGGACTGATTCTTAGCCATTGTCTCAGGGCATACATTTGAGTTTTAAAATCATGGCAATGTCTGTCTGTCTATTTATTTATTTATTTATTTTACAGCTGGCAGACTTACATTTAATATAACTAACTAGCACCTTGGCCAATAAAGTGACGTGCAAGAATTTTGAAAGTTCAGTATCAGGGTATAAGTTTTCCATTCTCTAGCCCCTGGAGCCCAGAAGCAGTACCATTTTACAACACAAACAGCAGTTTAAAATGTCCTAGAACCTCTCCGTTTGTGCTAGGGTTGCCACCCATTTCACATTATGCACCCCACGTAAACTCATCTATGTGTGTCTCTACAATAATTTTCAATGAATTTAAAATGTGAGGTTTCTGAGGGGCTTTTCCTGTCTATGTGTGTGCTGATTATCAGTGGTGGAACGAACCTTTGCAAATCTTCATGGACTAAGATTTCAAACTGTTCTGCTTTAAATTGCTTCTGACAATATTTACATCCACTCTGTGACTCACCTTAATTAAATGTCAAGGTCAGCTATTATCATGGCTAAAAACATGACTGTGACTGTGGGATTGTTTCTGTAATTCCGATTACTATATAGGAATAACAGAACATCAGAGTAGCATTGTCCAGTTTCTGTGGATAAAACTTCTGCAGTTGAACTACTTGAGCACATTCCTATTTGACACAGAGAAGAAGACAAGGATCACCAAAAGTAGAAGTAGTCAGTTTTCTTTAGACTGTCCCCTTTATGTAAACCATATAAACCAAGCTTTGAATTAGATAGCAAAGATAACAAAGATAGCAAAGATAGCAGAACAGACTTATTGTTTATTGACTACAGAAAGCAAATAGTTAAAGAATAATGCAAAACAGAGCAATGGTGGTGAGAAGGATATCCTTTCCATCACCTCTATGTAGGCATATTTTCATTCATAATCTCTAGAGAAAATCACTATAAGGAGCCAGAAGATGGAATGAGTCCTGTTATCTTTTTTCTGCCCTTCACCCAACAACCAGTTCACATAACAGTGAATTTTGTATGCTGGTCTTCACATTGCTTTGCCCAAAAGAACATTAATTTTTGATACTGCATATGATAAATAAAAATTCATGCTGTCGGTCAGGGGCCAGTGAGTTTATCTCTAATTTTACAGAATTTCATAGCACCTGTGGGTTTATTTGCCTTACTAATAACTTCTGAATTTAGTGTCTGAGGTTTCTTCCTATGTGAAGGGAATGTCTTTCATCCCATTTGAAATTTATTTGGTTTTCCTTTTATTCCTTTCTTAAAAGGAAATAAAAGGGGTTTTAATCTGACAATTGCACAGATTTCAGATGAGAGCTTAATATAAAAAAATGGAAGTTATGCTACCTGATATTTATTGAAAAAAAGTTGTTTTGCAGAAGCTGTAGCATTTGAGGCTATTAGAAGCAGTTGTACTTATGGATAGACTGAGGGACAGAAATATTTGTAAGTAAGCATTGGCTGTTATGGGCCATCATCTCTAAAAGAGCTGATCCCTACCTGATCTATTCATTTTTGAGTGATCAGCTACTAGATAAACATTAATAACAGATTTTATATCACTGTTATAGTTATGCACGAAGCAGTGTTCATCATTAGCATAAAGTTAAGATCTATGTGCCCTGATTGGATTTGAATATTTATCGTGTTTTCTGCTTTCTAGAGAAATGTTTAAAAGAAACTGTAAGTCAGTTGAAAGGTTTCCTTGTTATGAAGATGAACGGTGTAAGACCTCTTTTGCTGACTATGCTGTAACCTATGCTGATCAGCCACCAAATGTGTGGTTTGTAGTTTTCAGGTGAGTATCATACAGCCCTACATAACTCCTATGGGGAAGTGGTATTGATACACAGTATTTTTTCATTAACCTGCTTTAAAAATGTAATTTTACATAAGTCTGCTTTTCTGAAATTCTAATGTATTTAGAATTTTACTTTGTGTTACACAAAGAATTTTATTTGGGTAAATAATTGTAACATAATTTGAATTCTCCTTTTTTTAGAGAAATATTTCTTGTTCCAGAAGACAATCTTTTAGTGCCAAAGGTGTATACTACTATCCCTTCCTGTAGACTTCATGTCGTGAATAATGACACACTGGAGGAAATGCCACATGTGTTTTTGGAAGTGGCACCTCGTGTTTATCCCCGAAATAAGGTAAATTCAAAGATTCATTGTGAAAAGTATGATTTTTAAAATAATAGTTGCCAAAATTCTGTGGATATCTTCAGCTATGTTATAATGTTCTACTTAGAAGTGCACCTTTATTTATTACCAAGTTTGAACAAAGACTATCAGTGATCAGCTTCTGTGATAAACCTTTTACAGTGAAAGAATAGCCTTAATTTCCTTTGATATTTTTTACTTTTGCTAAATGGAGGAATATTATCCAATTTCCCTGTGCTGTGCTACTTAGTGGCAATATGGTTGCTGCTGATGCTGTCCATCTGACAGAACAACCTTCAAGAGTCAGCGACCAAACTAAGAATGAGGTTTGAATAGCCTTTTATAAGTCATGCTTACAATAATTAAGTTAATGTGCATCTTCAGGTGCTAATGATGGCAGCATTGATGCCAAATACAGCTTTAGATATGGTCCCTCTCAAAGCCTGTGTGTTATCTCAGAAGCATTAGTGTAAATTGCTTCTAAAAAAATAACTATACTGTTAAATAGTTATCACAGCTTCCCCTCCTCCTGCCTTTTTATACTAAAGAAGACAATTTTCTCAGTGTTTCCTTGCAAATTACATGTTCTACACTCTTGATTACCCTCTCCTTTGGAGTTTCCAATTGCTGCTGTTCTTGTTTATCATGCACAACACTGAGCACAGTAAACCGCACCAAGGATTAACTTGTGGCTGTACAAATGATGAGTAAGGATTGATTAGTTTACAGGTTTTGTGGGCTTTACTTCTTCTTATCTAACCGTGATGCTTGATGTATTTTGCATCACCACTGTTGACTTGTACTTCTGTAACCCTGGGTGCTTTGCTAAAGAACTGAATCCTGTAGTTTATCATTCTTGACTAAATATAGTCTATTTCACTACTGATTTTAATGCTATTTTTTCAGACCATGTTCAAGTTTAAAATAATCTTGAATTCTTATTTTCTCTTCCTCTAAAGTTACCATCCTTCTTAGCTTGTGAAATCAGCTAATTAAACATATATGTTCTCCATTTCACCATTCTCATTACTAATAAAAATATTGAATGGAATCATGTTCAGGTGTGATCTTTGAAATCTCACTGATTGCATTCTGCTCTTCCAAAAGGAGCCATGAATATGGGCTTTCTGGATGTGGTTGTCCAGCAGCCACCCTAGTTTCTTCATTATGACAGCGTTTCCTTAGGCTTAGAAGAATGATCAGAGAGACAGTGTCAGGTATCTGCTTCATTGCCATAGTTTGCTTTCCTATAAAAGGAAGATGAACGGGTTTGATAGGAATTGGTCTATGCAGTCTCTTTGTTATGTTGAGGGGGTTGCAAGGAATTAAGATTTTTAGTTATTTTGTGAGGGGTTTAGCCATTTGAGTTATGCTGACTGATAATTTTCTAGACACCTTTGTCCATCTAAAAAAAAATATATAATTTCTTTAGACTACCAGTACCTTATGTGTCCTCCATCAGTTATCAAACATGATTTTAAAGTTTTGTGATTGTTTTAACCTGTTATGTAATTATCCTTCAGACAGTTCAGAAATTCATCAGACCTAGCTAATCCAAAATTTTATCTATATAATAATTTACTACTTTTTCCGTGCTGGCCTGCCTCTTACCTCTTTAATATTAGCTCTAATATTAATGGTTCTAGCCACATGTTCACAATTGACCTTTTAGTGGAGACAGGTTCACATTTTAGCCTTCTCAGTCTCATCTGTCAGTAGCAAGGAATTGATGTCAGTTACAGTCTAATGCTGCAGGAGTAGTTTTCTTGTCTTTGTTTTGTCATTTCCAATTTTATCAGACTTTTTTTTTTTTCACTACAATGAACTTGCCTTATTTAGTGTTTATAGTGATTATTAGCTGAATGTGATAGATAAGGACTGCTACTGTTGGAGGAATATGCTTTAAAAAGAAGGGTTGCAGACAAGTTCTTCAAGCTCTCAAAACTAATTTGAGAACCTTGGAGATGGAGTGTGGATTCCACCAGTCAGGAAAAATCTGTTTGGAATCCAACAGTGGCAAGTGGCAGGATGCACAAAGAAATCTCAATGGTGAACACTACTTACTGCCTTTCAGAAAAGTGATGAGTTGTAAAAAGAACGATCACAACTTCAGATTTATTTCAGATCACACCTCAGCATTTGTCCTGCTTAGCAGGTTATGTCTAGATCTGCCTTGTAAGGCAGGTTTTCCATTTCCTTGATTTTACTAGCTCTTTCTCAGACCTCCTCTCATTGAACATATTTTCTTGAATAAAGATGTCCAAAATTGTACACAATATTCCAGATAAGATCTTACCAACACTTTGTGCAGTACAGTGGTTTTAATATCGGAAATGCTTGACTTGCTATGTGCTACCCCACCTGGTATGTTCCATAATAATTTTTATTTTCATGGGTACAGCATGATAGCCTTAGTGATTCTGACATTAACTAATGAAAATGGCTCTTTTGATTTTATTCCTGTCCTTGCTTGTTGAAAAAGTCCCCACATAAAGCAGACCTGTTTGTTATTATTCTCTAAACACGACTTTCATTTTAAATTAGTAAATGTGGTTAATATCAGTAAAGAGGGATTTTGGTTTCAGAGTATTAAAACAGAATTGTGCAGGTATGCTGTATTTTTCTACTTGCTCTTATAACATTTCTTAACCACTTCCACTGAGTTTTTCAGTAAGAATATAACCTTATACTGTAAAATTTAGCTTGATTTTTTTTCCTGTTTGTAAATGGTTTATTGATGTTTCATGGACCTGCAGAAGCTATTGAAAACTCTCTTGATGTTTTGACAAGACACTGTGCAATTGATAGGAAACAGAGAATACACTGATATTATTTTAATCTCTTACCTTTCCTTTTAACAGCATTTTGTAAAATATAGTCAACAATATAATGCATCAAGCAAGAAAATATAAAGTATACCTGAATTCCCAAATTGCAATATTAATACAGAAAAAGTTTGTCCTTTTTTTTTTTAATAAACCTACCAGTTAGTTGTTCTGCTTCAAAATTATGAATCAGCAATTTACAACAAAGCTAAAAAGAAATCCTATCAACAGATATTGCTATTCTGCTGCAGAGACAGTCCTAGAACACATTATTGTTCATTTCAGAATGATTGACAGCAAGGAAAAAATTTGCACACTAGCAATAATATCTGTCTTCTTTCTGCAGACATTGCAATCTAGATAGAAACTAGCTACTTGCTTTGCATTATTTGGATTTTCTTTTTTTGCATTCAGTTTTCTTCCTCCACAGTATGGTGGGTTTTGGTGTTTGGTGTTTTTTTTTGGTTTTTTTTTTTTTTTTTTTTACTGCTGGATGCACTTGATTTTGTTTTTATTTTAATTCTACTCTGTTATTCACAAGTCTCTTGAACAGATTGTGGAAAATTATAGAGATAAGCATTTCTCGAGTTTATGAGCAAGGCCACTGAGCAGTTATTTTCTTGCCTAGTCAGAGAAGGACATAAGAAAATTATGTTTACCAAATAGTAAGTTTAGGTGGTATATTAGAAAACAACTCTTTCTGATTCTAGAGATAGAGAATCATAACAAGATATCTAAGTAGCTAGTGAAACCTCTCAAAGGTTTTTAAGAAAGAGAAATAAATATGATGGGATTGTCTAGATCTGTTTATTTCCCAGCAGTGACTGATGGTTATGCTGCGTTCCTACCAGCCACAATATTCAGTTATTGTGCTTTCTAATTGCTGTTAGTATTCATAAAGTGCCCACTCACGCAATTTTTTAATCTGAAGTCTAAATTTTCTGCATATTTATAGTGAACATTAAGACTGTATAAGCTTATCTTTTTAAGTAGGTATACAACAGAAAGTGTTTTTCTCATGTGCACCATGCTGCCAGAAAGCACTTGAATCTGGCTGAATCCTTCTCAGTTTCCAAGTGTATTTATTAAGAGCAGGGGGCACTTCAACTATATGCTGAAACAGATGTTTAAATAAGTGAGTTCTCCTGAATCATAGCTTTGAATGGTTGCTATTACCTTGTGATTTAAGTCTGTAAAATGCTTTGCCGTTACAATTGCACAAATTGGAATCATGAATAATTTATTTTACTTTCATTCTAAATATTCAGTAGTTAGGAAGTTACAACCCTGCATTATTGGATAGTCCTGAAATCCTAACCCTATTTATTACCAGAACTTTTCAACAAAACTCTCTCTTTTTTCTTAATTAAATACTGGTAAATACTTATTTTTTTAAAGTGAAATTTAGCAGAAGAGTGCAAAAAGAGAATCTTTCAAAGAATTTTCATCTGGACAATTTCTTGAGTGGTACATGAAATTTTAGTGCTTGAAATAGCAAGTTGGTAGGGCAAGTTCTGAGAATCTGAAGAAGGGACTTAATCCTGAGTTCCCCTGTTACACTGCAATTGAACATTGCACTCATCATATCCCTTTTTCCTGCCTCTGCCTTTCAAGTAATTACCTTTGTATTGCCTCCTTTTTTTCAAACACAGATTAAAATCAAATTCTGACACCTTTTATATTATATTCTGGTTTCCCATATTCCTCCTCTGAGGATTCATAAAAAGAAGATAAATCTGCACCAGTCTTATTAATTGCCTACTATTAATATTTTATTTGATTTTTTTTTAAATACTAGAAATATTTTTTCTTAAAACAACATCTTCCTAAAAGTAAGATTCATATGCTGACATTTAATGCTATACTTGCCATGACATTATTAAAACTGGGGGCAATGTTAGTTTAACCTCCAGTCTGCAGACAGAATGAATCTGATCTTTAAATTTCCATGCAGCAAGTTGCATTCATCCATAGTCTCATACTGCCTTCAGCAAGAAGGGACATTTTGTAATCTCTGGTTTATCAGTTAATGCAGTTATTTTAATGTTTATGCTATCTAATTTTGCTTTTATATCTGTGAGGACAGCTAGCTTTTGCTAAATGTCGTGTGTGAATTGCCAATGGTGTGTGGTCACCTTTGCAGCTGAAAGTATCTGTAATCTCAAATCTCAGTTATTGCGCAGTTTTCAAATACATCAGTGTTTCACAATACCCAACTTTCTTACATCTGGCATAGAGGCCAGATGTAAAGTTCTTCGCTTGTGCAGTCTTTTAACTCTTTCTTCATTATATCTACTACTACTGTCTCCACCACCACCACCACCACGTATACTTTTGGTCAGAGGGAAAAAATATTTTGTACCAAATGAAGAGACTTTGACTGATACTACTGCTAATGCTTTTACAAGAAAAGTAATGGTAATATTACAGAACCCAGACATGTATAGATGTGTTTTATCTGGGAGGTACTTGCATGGTAGTATGATGCACAAAGCAAGATAATATGTTGAATAAGTAGGTTGTACTAAATTTTAGTCATACTGTAAGAAGACTTTTCAGAATAGAGTACTGCACATGCTGAAATAATTAAGGATTCAATTAATACTTTTTAAATTAGACTTTATTAAACAACTTAGAATCAGCGAATAATTTGGTTAGAAAGTGACCTCAAGAGTTTGATTGTTCCTGCTCTTAAAACTAAGGCCAACTTTGAAGTTAAATGAGATTGGATTTGACTTGCTATGTAACTTTTTGCCAAATATAAATTCCTGTAATATGAGCTGCTTCATAAATTAGACTATAATAGAATTATGTAGTTCTATAGTGATAAGACTTATGTAGTCCTTCTTGCTTGTGAAGGACACCTTACTTCATTAATAAGTGTAACATGGACAGAAAGTGTGTTGCATGTAGTCATAGCGTGGATTTTGAGTAGTTATTTCCAAGTAAAAATTACATGTTTTCTCCTTTCAGAACGGATACACATTTATGGCTGAAGCATTTACTGGTGACCTACCTCTGGCAGCTGGAAAATGGAAGCTCCGGCTCATCGGTTCTCATAGTCCACTCCCATTTCTCTCTCGTGAGGCTGTAAATAATGTGTATTCTACTAAAGAAATTAAAGAGTATTACATACCAAATGACAAGCATGTAATATTCAGGTAAATCTCGAGATAAGAGTAATTAAATTCTGCTTTTTATATGGAACATCCCTGACAGAAAAGTATGGTATTTCCTCTTTCTTAGAAGGGGAAGTTATATGTAGCTATGTATAGATACAGATGAATGTTATGGGCCGTCAGTGTGCAATACCAAATTTAACATTTCATTTATGAAAATGTTATTTTCTGAAATATTGATTGCCACTGCTTAATGAAGAATAGGTAGGAAGTACACAGACTATAACTTTTAAATTGTAGTAACAGTATTTTGTATTTCTGTAGGCTCGATCTTGAAATCTTATCTCTATGTCAATTACTGATTATAATTAATATTTTGGGGGATTAAATATGTATTAAAATAAAGATTTTTCCGGGTGGGGTGGAGATGTAAATATTGATACATTTTTTTCCAACTATTTAGAAAATTCTTTAAATAAAATCCAAAGTACAACACTTTCTTTTCTGATATCAGAACAATTTCCATCTTGCAGTGTTGGCAGAAAAAAAACCCAAACAACAACTAAAGCTTTTATTTTAGCATGCTGATTCTTTTAGGAGAACATACTTAGTAAAAATGCGATGATTTCATTTTTATTAATCTTTTTAAAATTTAGTAAAGTTTATTAAAATCAGTATTAGATTTGAGTTTCAGTGTAGAACTGAACCTGACTAAACCACTATGCTTAAGTTTTTACACAACAGACTACACACTGCACTAAAACAGGTCCCATGCTTAGAGCTGATTACATGCATATATTTTAAAGGTTAATCCTGGAACATTTGTCCCTGATTCCTGATACTTTGTATCAATATTTCAAATCAATGGATTATTTCTGGGACAGAGGTCTATTCAACAAGAGGAATCAGGTTCAATATAAATGAAGAAAGCATCTAAGTTAAATACAAGAAGTGTGCTCAAGTTCTGTAAACTCTCTCTCAATGAATTTGGGTTTAATTTTTCTCTTTTTTTTTCCCCTCTGATGTTACCAATCTTTTAAATGTCTGAATTTATGGACAATATGCAAATAATATGTAAATTTATGAGACACAAAAAAAATATTTAGATTTCATTCTAAAACTCTTAATTCCATAATCTTTGCATTCCACAGTCTTTTAAGTTCACCAGAGTAGCAGCTACTAGCAAATGAGAAAACTTTTGAAAGGAATGTTTTTTTTATTTTTCATTTGCTCAGTGCTATTTGAATTGAAACAGTTCCCTCATATGGCTAACCATGTTTTTCAACAAATACCAGTACACCAGGAGGGAAAATGTAAATCTGGATATTTGATAAGGCAGTGAAAAAAAGAAATAGCAAGACCACCCCTTTCTTTGCAGCAGCACTTACTTTGACCATAGATTCACCAAACTTTTCTACAAGAAGCTTAGCCCATAAGATTGGAGGAAAAATGTTGACTACAAACACAATTTTAAGTTCTTGCTTCCAGGTCACCACAACACTTAGGTACTTACCTAAAAAAGAATGATCTGGCATAGTGATTTATATTGCTATAATTTTTTTCTTCCCCTTTAGGTATTCAGTAAAAGTCACAGCGTCACATATTGCTACAGTGCAGGTACAGACCTCTAAATCAGATGTGTTCATTAAACTACAAGTCCTCAATAATGAGGAAGAAGTTGTGAGTGCCACTGGAAAGGGCCATGCAGTCATCCCTGCTTTTCATTTCTTGAGTAATGAAACACTTTTGAGTTCACACTGTAAGTATTCTATTCTGTATTTGATAATTTTTTTCACCAAGGGATATACATTCTTACAGTAGCTTTAGGTAATCACAGAAAATATTCTGTTGTTACTGTTTCCATGAATCCGTAATTGCTTTGTGATGGAGTGAAATCATTATGAACACGAATCCTTGGTCCTCATCAATGAGAAAAGGTACCAAAAGGATTGATTGAAATAAGGCATCCAGCCATATTTTCTTCCTCTGCCTTTTGGCCGTGTTTTGCAACTGAATAAAGATTTTTGCAGATAACTGAAGTAGCTTCTGAGTTCTGAAAATTGTATGTATATGCTTCTTTTGTCCTTGAGAATTGAAATATGGTTTACTTTCATGATCTTGCCTTGATTTGATTGATCCTAAATTTCAGAAAATTTTGGCTGTTAGGGAACTGATGCTCAGACCATGGGACATTTAAATAGTTTTTGATAGCAACTCAAATACTGAGAAAAATTATCCCTTATGGGAATATGTGAATTTAAACAAAACTTCTTCTGAGAAAAATTTCTTTGAAAGTTAGAGGAAATACCTCACTTATTTGCAGCTGAACAGTTGAAACTGAGAAGGGAATCAGTCTAATTTTTTTTTTTTTTTTAATTATGGCTATTCATTACATTGCAGTCCTGACAGCTCAGCTCTTGTTAAAGGTGAGAACCAGTGTGTGTTCAAAGGTCACCTTTCATAAGTATGCTAAAATTCATGTATTATCTCAAACTGCTTTGAAACTAGTGATTGTACCTAAAAAAATCAAGCCGGCATCAGTTCAAACTGTCTCTCTATAGTTCAGCAAACTACCACTCTGAATCTACTGTATGCCCAAGCCTGGCAGCACAGAAATACTGGGGGAAGGGGCAGGGAGGTAAAGAAAACGAAGCCAAACTCTCTTCAGTGACACCCAGTGACAAGGCAAGAGGCAATGGGCACAAACTGAAATACAGGAAATTCAATCTAAGAATTAGAAAAGGTGATTTGGAGGAGGGGTTTGTTTGTTTTTTGGTTTGTTTCATTTTTACTCTCACACTGTCAAACATTGGAACAGGTTGCCTAGAGAGGTTTTGGAGTTTTTATCCTTGTAGATAATCAAAACCCGACTGGACATGGCCATAAGCAGCCTGCCCTAGCTGACCCTGCTTTTAGCAATGCGGTTGAACTAAATGATCTCCAGAGGTGTCTCCAGCCTCTGCCACGACCACTCAGCCTCCATATCAGTTAGTAGTTAGGGCCTTATGGGTTTGTTTGGTTTAGGGTTTTTTTTCTGTATGATCCACAGCTCTGGATGAGCTGTCCAACTAAACAGGTATTAATTTACAACTGGACTTAACAGAGAGAGCCTTCAGCCTGAGAACGTAGCAGTGCTCTGCCATCACCCCTTCTGATGTAGAGTTCGGTTACCCGGACATCCGTGTTCCTGCTTCAATTCCAGCCTTTCAGTAGAGTTCTGCCAAAATCGTACACATGAGCTGCAGTCAGACAGCATCAGCTATTTGTTACTGGTGGTTTTATTGTTTGGTAAAATTGGGGCTGGGCTACTAATGAAGCTAGGCCAAAAGTGGAATGAAAATTTTGTCACCTGAAAGTACACTCAGCCAGCTGATTGATGTTTGATTTTGCAGTGGTGTTTACTCTTCAGAAGCAATAAATACAGCTTATTGAGGTACATAATTCTTAGGCATATTTTCGACAATTATCCCTGTAGTGCTCAGATCAATTTTAGCAAAAAAGAAGTACCTTCTACCTGCTTCCACAACACTTCTTTCATGTAATGGATTTTAGATACTGCTGTCATGCCATCTTAACTTCTTTTATAATCTTCGTTTGTTTCCCTTTACTTCTTAAGCAAGCTATTTCCATTTTATTTATAAGACCTTATTTTGAATTTTTCATTATATCTGTGGGTTTCATTTTGAAAATGTATATTCTTCATAAGCATTACAAGTTTGCTTAATTAAAGCAGCTGGTTTTAAGCAAACAAGTCAGCTACTATACTGTCCATGGACACCACTACACATCAGTGTTGTAAGATACCAAAGTCTTCAGCCCTTTTATGAAGACTTTAAAACAATCAATCTTCTGTAAATCAATCAGTTTCTGCCTGTTTGAGCATATTCAGAACCTGAGGCAAAGACAGATTGTTTAAATACTGGATTATTGTTTTGCTAAAGCCCAAAATAGCACCATATTTCATGTGCTCACCTCCACTACTTTGAACTGTGTAGTTTCCTAACATGATCTTCTAGAAAAATGTTTTATCTAAATTTGTAATGCTGTGTGGGGAAAGATAACTAATTGAATCATGTTTCTGAAACATTTTGAGTTCTGTCTCACCTTCACCTTGTTATTACCAGAAATGTCAAATTAAATACTATGGTGACCATGACCTTAAAGTCTAAGTCATCAGTTGACATGTTGTGGTTTTAAAGGAAGTCATGGAGAAGCTGTCATGATTTTTGATTGAGTTGCCAAGGTAATCAGTAACGGGTTTGGAATGTGGGAATGGATTAATAAACTTAAAAGTTAGTCTGGTGGAAATTGAAGCGGGAAAGCTATAAAACAGCCCAGATTAGAATATGCATCAGAAATACTTGAAATAAATTGCTGAGTTATCCTCAGTAATGTGAAGAAGACACTTTCAGGAATCCTGCTTGTTGGCAAAGATCATAGTCTGAAGACTGAAATAAGTTAAAAGGCACAATCAGCTGAAAGAAAAGAGAAACAGGTTCCAACAGAGGCTGGAAGGGAAAGGATGTGGCAGATAACCAAGAGGGACATTTTGTCTTTGCCAGAGTAGTGGTGGACGTATGTGAGAAGAACGTACATAAAATATCCTCAGAAATCAGACATACACGTGAGGCTTTTATCTCATGTGCTTGCTATGATACAAGTAATTTTTGCTAATTCCAAATTATTTTAATCCATTATGAATCATTCAATGAAATATTTGCTATATTACCCTGATTGAAAATAGGAAGGCAGTTGTTTCAGGTTGTTATTCAGTTAGTGGAGCCAGGGCATTCTAACTGGAAAAGGGGTGATGAAAGGTACTTGATTTCAAAGGGAATTCAAAAGAGTTTTTACATCTGTCAAACTGACTGTAAAAAAAGTGAATGCATTTGAAAGTGAAATGAATATTCTGGTGCCATTTAAGTGTGTCTGAGCGTATAGAGGGCTGTCACTTGGAAGGAATAACTGTGAAGCTGTCCTGTTGGTCTTCACTGTTACCATTATTTTTACAATCTACATCCAAGTGGCCTTAACCTTCAAGTTCTTTTCCTAGCTATATGCAGCCTCTAGATCACAAAGAAGAAATTTTGTGTGTTCTACATCTTTCAGAGCATGCGAACCGAATGAAAAGATTCTGACATGTACCCAGTATAACCTATATGACAGTATCCTATTACCCAACTTGCTGAGTGTCTGCATGTGCAATTTATGGCATTGTAAATGCATGTTTCTTTGCTTTTGTGAAAAATGTTAGGAAATTATGACCTGTACAGTAACAATATAGCAACCTCCATAAATATTGATGCCAAGTCCAGGTGGGGCTTTTTACAATTGACATTCAACAAAAAAGTTTCGTGCTCTCAGTATCTAGTTGTTCTCTAAAAAAGTGTGTTTTCACGGAATGGGTATCGTCAGAAACCACTGCTATACCATCACCACCAAACTTGTTAGATAAGGAAGACACAATCTTCACATTTAAAACCTATTCAGTATCACGCATGTTCTGCCTCTCATAGAATTGATTGCTGTGTTGACAGTATTCTTAAGTGAAATTATTGTGCAAGCATCACAAATAAAACATTTCCTACCCACAATCTGTTAATTCATCTCTCCAGTCACAGCTCTTTTGTCAATGTCTTTTATTGCCCAAAAGCTACATTCAGTCAATTGATTTAGAATATATTTACCTCTTCTGAGATGTAGCAGATGACACAGACCTTGAACACTCACTTGCCAGTAAAGGAATTACATATTATGTTGCAAGCACAACTTGTTTGGTTGAAGCAAGCATAGCAGTCCTGTAGCACAGATGGACAAGTGAATGCTCATAATCCCTTTGTTTTCCATAGTAGCAGTCTTGTACAATCAAAATCTCATTCAGATAATTGTTTGAATCTGGAACCAAGGTAGGTATGAGTTCTGTCAAGGCAGAACTTTGTATAGGATAACCAAGATTAAGTATTTATGTATGCAGTAGAAAAGAATTTTGGTGTCGCAGCACCACCTGGTGACCATTGCTAGAACTATTATTTTTGGTTGTGTATGGATTTTTGGGAATTTTTCCAAGTCATCTTTCCAGCAAAGGCAAAATGAGTCTTATGGAGGATTCCACCATTCTGAGCTGAGTTATCTTCATGGCAGGATCATTCCCTGGGCAAACCATTATAGAATTCTTCAATACTTATGCTTTTCAGGTTTAAGGAGAGACAGAAGAGGAGGATAGTGAGGCATTCATGGAAGCTCATTATAGCCTAAAGAATACAGCCCCCCTGGAAACCTCCCTGCCTTGATAGGTACAGATAGGCTCCTTCAGAGGGCAGTGCACAGCTCCTAAACCCCAGAAATCAGACCTCCTGTATAGAACCTCACCTCTCTGTTGACTTCAAGGAGGAGCACATTTAGTTGGCCTCACCGCTTTAAAACTACCTATTTATAAATTGTTTGCACTGCTCCCTGATAACAGCGTTCAGGCAGGCATTGAAGATCATTCCTGACTAGAAACTTTCACGCAAATGTTGCAGTTAGTACCCTAAGGGCAAGTTACCCAATTGGAAATTACCTGTATGTGGAGTTATTCTTCCATTTGGAATCCAAATTGTTTCTTTTCAGCAGGTTTTCACACAGATGTGAAAAAACATGCAAGACTCTGGTCTCTGGGTAATGTTTTTTCTTCATCCGAACACAATTCTATTGAGCGAAAGGCTCATGATTTTGGTTCCCTCTGATGTGAGACTAGATAATCTAACTACTAAGAGTTATGTCTCCTCTCACCTTCACAGAATGGGAATCTAACTCGTACCTGGAAAGCTCAGCAGGCTCTATCTGGAAGAGAGACTGTTCCAGAGATATAGGCTTGCTTAGGCCTATCTTTTACAAAACAACATCCACAGCGTTTGTTAGAAGAAACAAGTATTATCTTCCTTCAAGTTTCTCTCACAGACCTCCTTACCACGGGGACAGCACCAGGGACAGCTCAGGTGCCAGAGTTTCTGAATATCATGTAGAAGAGTGACTCATCGCCTGTGATTATGAGTTTGAGACATCTTGCAGAAAGCATCTCTGCGAGGTCTTGTTCTCATTTCCTGACTTCACCTGATTTTCTTGGGACAAAGGAAGCACTGCTTTATGCAGAAGGAAGATGCAAGAGCAAGTGTTCTGTGGCATTTTTCTTCCATAAGAAACACTATTTCCTGGCTCCCTTTAAGTTTCTAGTGGCACAAACAACCTTTTATTTGACATCTATACACTGACACACCATCTGTAGAATTTGCTGAATCTGGTCTAATAGTCCTGTCAACTCCTGTGAACTTCCCTAGGTGTTTTGTCAATACACATGAAACTCCATGCACTTTTGAAGTGTTGTGATGATACAGTGCCATCGCTTGCTTCTACAGTAAACCTTGGGAAGCATAAAGTCTTCTGTTCTCCGTGAAGCCAAAAAGATATCTCTTTCCCAATTGATGGTCCAGCTTTTGTTAGTGCAATGCAGGTGAAGCTGCTTCCCCAGCAGCGTTAGTTTTGCCCTTGTTCAATTTCAGTGAGATACTCCCTCTTAGAATTCTTACTCCTTTCTCTGTAGAGATTCAGGCAAGCTAGTATCATAGATACCAGTGGCATTGGAAATGAGCACAAGTTTATTTTCTGGTTTAATATTTCTGTTACAGCCCCTTTTCAGCATGTTCCTGGTTTCACAATTTTTCTGCATTATTTGTTTCCTTAGGGGACAATGATACAATTTTATAAATTATAGGCCACAAATAGTTTTATGGTTCTCTTCAAGATGGGCTTCATTTTAAACTTCATCTATTATCTTTGTGTCAAGTTAAAATAAGAGACTTCTGTAAGGGTAGCAGCTGCCAGAACTGTGGCCACTGCACCTCTCCCCTTCTTAAATAGGTGCACACAGTTTACTAAATTAGGTTAGCTACACAAAGATCTCATCATACAGAGCACAAGGCTGTCTGTATTATGTAATACATAGCATTATACAGTAATATACAGCAATATAGGTGCTGTGGTGGTTAGTGCAGGAACAAAGTGTTGGGTATGGGGGGAAAAAAGATATGCTTTATAAACAGTAAAAAGTGTCTTTCAAATTTCTCATTATTTACTTTGAAGAGCTTTGTGATTTTCATGCAGAATGAAATCCGGATAGTATTTGGAATAAACATAATTGTAATTGGAACCTTGTCAGCATAATAGAGCATGAGAAAATTGACAATGGTAATTGATAGAATTTCTGGAAATCAACACTGACATTTTTTATCATCTTGCAGCAAGCAAAACACCTATTATTCAAAATAGTACAAAGAAGGAAACAGAAACTGGAGGATCCAAAAAAAAGGGTCATATTTCATCTTCAAAGGACAGCAAAACTTCTTTCAAGCCAGGACTTGTACGAGAAGGTCTGCCTATATCAGAAGATAAAACTTTCCTCTTGGAAAACTTTCAAAATAATGATGGAAGTCCACAACGAGTAAGAGATTCTATACCACTGGGATTTGGGGGAGGAAAAAAAAAAAAAGCCAAACCAAAACCAACAATGAAGGGGTATTGATAATTCTTTTGCTACATGTGAAGATCTGACATCCTGAGGCAAGAGCAAGGAATCAAAAATTAAGATTGTTGGTAGCTTCTGAATGAGGCTATGGAGAAAGGATTATGTGCATATATATGAATAACCAAATGGCAAGGGATCATTTTGGCTTTCAAATCAAGGTGATATACTCAATCTTTAAATGTTGTTCATTTGCCAAGTCCAATTCAAGTACAGTCTAACTTTCAGCTAAGGGCTGTAAACTACCAGTAATGAAGTTAAACTTCTGATGCTTCAGTGTGAGTTTTCATTGAAATATGATGTAAGAGAAGGCCACCTTTAATACGTTTAATAGAGAAAATACCCATTGCCAGTTGGCTGAAAGCTTTAGTAACACACACACAATAGCTGCTACTTCAGCTGAGTTTCTCAGTGAGGGATGTCAAAAAAAGTGGATTTTTCTTAATTTCACCTAGTATTACTTGTCTTAGAAAAATAACAATTATTTTCTAAAACAGTTCTTGTTCCTCTATCTCCAAGTGTTTGTCAACTGTGATTTTTCCTGATAATTGAGTTCAAGTGCAACAAAATATTCCAAGAAAAAAGGAATTATTGAGAAATAAATTCCAGCATTCTTCCTTTGACTCAGATCTGGCTTTGGAATTTTGAAAAAAAAAATTTAAAGAGAATAATTTCCTGTTAAGTGTAGACAATGTTTAAAATAACCCTTGGGCCCTTTCACCCCTACCTCAGATGAAGACATTATTGAGTGCTAGTATTAGGACTTAAAGCTCCATACTAGGTCTTAAAAACAAAGACAAAAGTCTCTGTATTAGAACATGGCACACACAGGACATCTTGAAAGAAGGTAGCTCTTTATTGTACAGCCCAGTTTAGTTTCACTTGATAAACACATGAGTAATTGTTTAATTTCACAGGAACTAAAATAAAATCTGTGGAATTAACACTGACTTTTAAAGCTTCTTGAGAATACGGCAATGTGCAAGCTTGTAAATTAATTATGTGTTTTATTTGCTGAGTTCAATAGCTGGCAGGTTACTCACCTAAAAGGCTTGAATGCTTACTATAATTTTCATGTCTTCAGCATGTTAACATATTGCATTTTCTTTCACAGTCTCACAAGTATGTCATACAAGCATTGGTGCTATACAATAGTTGGCCACTTACTGAGAGTCAGTCTCTGTTTGTTCAGGCACTGACAGAAATGGAGAAAAATGAAATCAAAGGTTGGTTTGATCTAAATGTGTATTTAGTCAAATACATTATGTTACTGATTTAAAAAAAATACTTAGATTGCTTTAAGCAAAAAGCACATGATTTTTAATTTTTTTTTATTCACTGCTTGAGTGAAGTAATTAAGCAACAAAGCGCTTTATGTGGTTCATAGAAATGAAGTTTGATTGCATGGTTCTGTACCTTCAGTTCACAAACTATAAAGCAAGCAGACAATGTTCTGCAAACCTCGCCTGAGCTTGTTAGGGGGCTCAAACTAGGTAGGGATGTGGGACCGTCGCAGAAGTATGACTCCTTCTGCTAGCAGAGAGACCAATGAAGTGTAATATAAGGGGAGTGCCTTGACAAAGTACATCTAAATACAGAAGCTTCTACTGAAACTAGAGAAAAATGCCTGCTGATAATTTGAGAATGTGCACTGACAGGAGGGGGAAAAAAGGTCCTGTTTTGGGATATGCATTACTTTCTTACTGCTGGGAGAAGAGTTTAGGCAGGAGGCAAGACAAGGAAAGGTCCCAAGCACAGGCTGTTCATTCAGGCCAGGAAGGGGACAGAGAAACTACAAAAACTTTTCTGTTTTTTTTCCTCCAGATTTTCTTAGCATTTCTTGTTAAAGGATAGAAAAAAACCCAACACATATTAAAAGCAGTTAGAATACTAGTCAGTATCTTAGAAATTACGTAGATGTTTCATATTTGCTTCTCCTTCTGCCACTGGGATGGACACAGAATGATTTAGATCTTAAGTATGTTAGAGGAGAATTTATGATGCTTGGATCCAACAGCCCAAGAGAGGTGAGGCTGCTGCCCCTCCACATCTCAGGTCCAACCAGTAGCGAGTAGTCCCAGAAGGCACACGCACACAGGGCACACGTACACACTACCTGTATACATACATACATTGCCAGCCACGCAAATCACAGACAGACACTCAGAGCACTCACGCAAACACAGCACCAATGGCCTCCTACTGCTCCCCTTTCTGGCTGGATAGAATGGAATTCCACTGGTAAGACTATATAGATATATATGTGTGTGTGTCTGTATGCGTATATATGTGGTGGATCATTCCAGCAGCTGACTCCTCGGTGCTCTTGCCCCTAGATTCCTCCAGAATATAAAATTCCACCCCAATTTCACCGCTCAGTAAATTTCCTGCAACGTTTACATGAAAATTCTGTAACTCGATTTTTAAAATATGAGATAAGGAGAAATTATTTGCATTATCCTTCCTCATATATACACACTTGCTAATAGCCTTAAATTTTCTTAGGAAGATTTTATCTTTATTTATTAGTGGTATTTCTCACTTCTTACTCTGGTTACATATTTCTTTCTAATGACTGGTCGTTTGTGGGGCTTTTGTTTTGTTTTGTTTTAATTCTGTTATCCTGCACCGAAGTTAGATTCATCAGCAGTAATTGCTGACATATTTCTTTTCTTGTATTTGAGTGCAACATTTGAGATTTCTGCAGAAATTTTTCTGGTAGTGTTACAGAACTTTACAAAGATAAATCTAGGTGGTTTACTGTAGTCTCTAGTCAGTTTTAGTAATATTTGAGGAGGTATCTCATGTAGCCTTACAGGCCTGTACAAAGGCAGCATTTTTAGTGGTTATCTTACCTGCTTTGAGCTTGTTGCATTCTTCACGAAATCTTTTCTGGCTAGATGACTCCATTTATTCTCCTCATTTTCCATTTAACAATAGACTGCTACTTTCAGCAGACATCTTATCCCATTGTCTTACCCTTCCGAGTTGGATACATAGGAGCAGCTTGCACTGAACACCCCAGTCATCTACTGGTGTGCATCCTTTCACACAGCTGTCACCATGGTCTGCAAGACTGCAGGGCAAAGGAGGTCACTGTTACTGAAGCTTGTCAATGTCATGAGCATGCTCTTGTTTAGTTTAAGGCAGTGGAATTCCAGTTCATAGCTTCCCTTTTCCATATTAACTGATGCTGTGGCTCATTTCCAGTCAACCAGTCTCAAACCACAGTCAGTGATAACGAGCACTTTTCTCTTAGGATTCTTTTTAAATGTTGTGGTTTCTGTGTCCTCTCATAATTGCTGCCTTTCAAAATTGCTGCCTTTCAAAGCAACTCAAATCCATTTCACAGTTCAGATTTCACTGGGTGTTTCTGTTTGTAGAAGGATGCCCAGGCCACCAACAGAGTTTAAAAACATTTATCGTAAAGTTTAAACACTGACATTTCCCACATTTACGACTTGGCATTTACATTATGTGCCCCTATAAACTGCAATATTTATCTGGATTGCTCACTATAGGTAAGTATTTTGGAAAACAAACAAACAAAACATTTAATCTTTGACTCTTTTTCTCATTATTAACTAGTCTTAAAGCAATTTAAAAACTGAGCTTTACAATTTAAAAATGTCAGCACCAGCTGTCAAACACACAGTTCATATAACAGCAATGTTGGTGACATCCTCTCACCATGTGATTTTTAAGAAAGCTGCAGTGAGCCAGGTGGAAAATTTCTGCAGCAAATTTCACCACTTCAGGTGTCGCTTTTTCATGTAAGACAACAGTGCCATCTGGAGTTAGTTTTATATTAAAGCTGATTTATCATGGCAAAAGCATATTTCACCTTTCTATTAGCATTTATTAAGGTCTTTTAAACTAATCTCCCTTTAAATTAAGGGAAAGACTATTATACTATTAATATTCACCATTATTATAAATATTTATAAAGAATATTATTGAATAAAATGAGTTCTTCAGCATAAGGATGCTAAGATAATTTTGTATTTTGTATTTTTTTGATCTTTGTTATTCTTTTCTTTCTTCAAAATCCTTAATACAGAAGTTTGGCAGTACTTGTAAAAAGAACTATGTTAGCCAGAGTTATTTCATGACCAATATTTAGTTATATTTATTATATATGAACTCTCATTAAATGCTTTATTAAAGAGCACATTGCAGAAGCAAAACATTAAAAAGGCATTAACCAATGAAACCCAAGTATAAAGAAATTAGAAAGTGCCAGATAGTGTGTTATGCATAGAGTCTTCATTCTGTTCTCTCTTTGTTTTGGGTTTTTTTTTTTTCCTTCCGTTGAGAAATTTTAATGGGGCAAGACTTCAGTGGAATAAAAAAAAAAGTGGATCATAATTCTTGTGCAGAAGGGGACAAATTAGCAGGCAATCCTGCAGTTGCTAATACCATTTTGAGTTGCTTGACTGTGCAAACAGAATTATTTTAAGATTCATCTTGTATATATGGTTTTCAGCTATTGCCATTTTGGATTCTTTGGTTTTACTTTTGTTGTAGTAAGATCCAAAGCTTTATTGTACAACTGTCACAACCAGAGTTGAATCATCCTTGTGTGCTGAATGCTGACTGCAGCATGTATTTTATGTATTGCCTTAAGTTGGCTGAAGAGTGTTAGCTGTTGGGGAGAGAAGGAGCTCTATCCCCTGGGAGAGCAGGGGGAGATAGGGCACCCAGCCCAGGTGGGAGAGGTAGGTTTGAAAAGGCAGATGAGAGGCAATATCCTTTGGAATATTCCTTTTTTTTTCTTCAGAGCTGGGAACGTTTCTCCCACAGGTTTTCTCTTCCTGCAGGAGAACTTGCTGGCTCATGCCAAGGTCAGGATTTCATGAGGTCTATAACATGTTGTTCAGTTCTCCCTCTTTATCTCTTTCCCAGCTTTTCTGTCGGTAGTCATTCATCACTTGCCTGGTGTTCAGTGATAAAACAGGTCACTGAGGATACAGGATGGTGCTGGAGTTTAAAGACCTGTAGAGCTCTCAGCCATGCTCTAACCCCACCCTACTATCGCAACATTGGTGGTTTGCTACTATCCTGGTGTAGTTTTACTGCAACTTTAGTGTCTGGATGAGCCCACCTTTGGAAAGATATTTCTGGTTGTTATCTGTCAAGAATGCTTTGGAGGATCCAGTCAGAGACAGGAAACACAACATCTGCACTTCTCAGTCATTTCCTAACCAAATCTGAAAGTCTCTCACAGGGCAAGTAATGGTCATTTCTTCCAACTACTGGGTAATCCCACTAAATGCTCAGAGCCTATTTCAGATGGTGGGAGCATGATATCTTCTCAAAGAAAATTTCAAGACTTCTCTATATTGTACCTATGAATAAGATGCGTTCTCTGTAATTTGAATTTCATAAAATAGGGGTCTGTCGTGCCTAAACAAGAGAATTGCCTTATCTCATCCTGAAGTTATGAGTTTCAGGTAGGAAATATTTGGTGTAATTATTTAGCTTGTCATAGACATCAGACGGGATGATCACTATGGTCCCTTCTGGCATTGCACTAAATGAAACTGAGTAAATAATTGAAAAGTGGTAGAGAAGCTAATTTTAAGAGTTCCTATCAGCTGTCTGTCATCACTGTCAGTTGGTGTGATGCCCAAGCTTTTCTCAGTGCCATACATATACAGAAACTGCCACTGACAGTTTGGGATGATTGATGCATAAGCTGTGAGCGGGAATGGCCTCTTACTTTCTGTGTCATCTCCCTGCCTTTCTTCTTACTACATCCTGTGCAAAGCATTTGCCTGGCTTTGGCCTTAGAAAAGCCCCGAGGAACTACTCACGTCTCCCTTAGAGTCAAAGTGGGCTGCATGCTGTAGTGCCAAATTGCAGCCAGTGCTCCCTCAGGAATGTCTGGAGGTTGATCCCAAAACCAGTGAGAATGCCCACTCTGCTGAGAGACGGACGAGGGCAGGGGGAGCCTGGGCAGTGCAGCGCACTGTGAGCTGAGAGCTACACTGAATCCTGCCCTAAGCCTTCGTATCTGGAGTTAAGACAGGATACCTCACTTTACCCCTCTAATTTAATAGGCTTGTTTGTTATTTACTAACTTCTCAGTGTATGCAATAAGTCCAGGGCATCAAAATGTTAAAATTCAGAGTTGTAAAATATTTATAGAAGCCAGACAAAGCTTGTGGTATCTCTTGACATCGAAAGTCTTTGTCTGGTATCATTTAGCTAATGACAATGAATGTGTCAAGTGTTTGTATAAACAATAAATAATTTATCTTTAAAAATTAATAATTCTCTGAATAATGCATGTACACCAGCCTGATTTATGGTGCTAATATGTTATGATAACGTGATATTAAATGTAAAGCCATTTATGTAATGATATTATAACTTCAATTAATGTCATCACTATTTATTTTATATTCACGTTTCCTCTGGAGTTGGTTTAGTGTCTTCAGTATTTGTGGAGACCACCTTAATTTTTGCTTTTATACATTAATCTGTGCTTTAGTAACACTGAAACAATTTAAGCTTAGCACTTTGTACATGTACAGTAATGTACATTACTTAAGTAACATGTGGACATAATAATAGAATTTATACATAAACACATGTATGATGTAATACACATATATCACATAATATATATTTGTATGTGTAGTTATAGGTGTATTATAAATATGTTCCTATATGCTTAATATTTAAAGATTTATATATCCATATAACCTCAGCCATGACATTGCAGATCTGATCCAAAGCTCATTAAAGCCAGTGGAATATCTTCAGTGGACTTTGGATCAAATCATGTAGCACAGTGATTTGTCCTCAGTGAAAAGAAATTAGAAAAGTACAGCATTAAGTGAAAGGTACCCTGTTACTTTTGTCAGATTCTAAAATAGTCACTCATTTCCTCCTCTTTCCAAGAGAAACCCCCTGTTTTGTTGTAGTGACTAAATCTAGGGTTTCAGCATTTTTTTTTAATGTTTCAAGCAGCGTGAAGGTGGAGGGAAATGGAGATTTCAGACTCAGATCTTTAATCTTTCTCATATTGTTGTGGGTCCATTCCAGGTTGTTTCAATTTATGTGTTCCTTATTCTATTAAAGCTATATGCTATTAAAGGCTTTATCTATCTATTTATCTGTTTATTTTAACATGATTATGACATGCAAAAAATCTTGTTAACAGCTCCCACCAGCTAAGACAGTGCAGAATAAGTGTTATAGATGTCAGTTCACAGTATCTTTATTTAGTCATTTAGCATACATGTCCTGATAAAACAGTGAATCTGAAACGTTCTCAGATAGTTCTGAGAATTATAATTTTTAATTTCTTAAATATGCATCAAATCTCAAATATATTTCTTTGCCGTAACTTTCGTGCATTTTTGGTGGGGTGTATCTTCCCTTTTGCTCTTCACGCTTTCAGGCTTACAGAGATAGGAGAGAGTGAGAACATATTGACTTTACCTACTTTGAGCTTCTCACCTGCCTGGTGCGTAACACTGGCAGAGATTGTATGAGACTATGTAAGAGAAGTAAGAATCAGACTGTGCTTCTGTACATTGCAGTCTCTGGACTGACCCATACACAAGGCAACAATGCAGTGACTGATGCGCAGGGACGATGTCAAACAGTTAAGCCCTGGGTAAAGTGCTATTTAGGCCAGATAAGGCTATCACAGTATGTCCACCTTGTAAGTTGTTTTTTAAAAGGTTTTTTTGTCTCCAAATTCTTTCTTGGTCTAACAATAAATGTTAGTGTAGTACTTGAAAGTGTCAACTAATTAACTGGATTTTCTTTGTCTTTCTGCGTGGCTGTTTTGTGCTGTTATTCCACCCTGGGTATTTTATGTGTAAATATGTTTATGGATGACAATGGTATCATCTAATTCATCATAAATACAACTAAACAGTACATGGGGGAAAGCCTGAGGAGCACAGCTTTCCCCTAATGCTCAGTTCTTTTGAAGGACAAAAGTCTACAAGTATTCCTAAACCTACCAGAAAATCAAAAGATAAAGCATCTGAGAAGACAGAAAAAGAGAAGTCCAATGAAGAAAGAGGATCACATGTCTCTCTTGCATCTCGACCTGAATCTCAGGTAAGGACAAAGCCAAAACCTGCATTCGTTGAATGTGCTATTATTCTGCTGAGTGTAAAGATACTTTCAGGTCTGCAGGTCAGTATTACTAGCCATTCTAGAGTATCCCTTGCATTTCTCTATGCCCTGCTTTGCCACCTTTTTAGCTTTACACCTGAGATTGAATTACACATGTGAATGACATGCATCCTGCATTGAGAGTTGTAATGTGCTTATTTCTTTTTTTATGTATAAAGCAGCTACTAGTCGTAACTTTTGTTGGTTTAGTTTCTGCTTCTGTTAAAGGTTTATTAAATCCCATGAATTCACCATATTCATGTCCCATTAGTCCCTCATTGTAGCGGTTTTCATGGGTTCCCAGGGCGAGGAAAGAGGTCTTTCCCCTGCAGTGAGTTCCTGTCTTGCTTGTCACAACTGTCATTAGCTTGTGGACATATAATGGCCAAAAAATCGGTACCTACTTGCCTATGTGCAAATTCTTCTCATCCATGATGGGATAATCTGAGTTTTCTGTGATTGACTGAAAGGCTAGTGACAGCCTGTATGTCTTAAAAGTAATAATTGGCTTTATGGATTGCAAACAGATTAATGGAAGGCAAAGAAGAAACTGACAGCTCCTTGTTTAATGGTATTGCTTTTGTTGGAAATTTTGCTGCCTGATGGCAGGTAGTTCAAGGGAAGAGCATCTCCACAGAGTTTTTCATGAAGGAATCTTTACTGAATTGTTTTGTTCACTAAACTTGCTGCACGGTAAAATTCCTATGATTCATATCCACACCCAATTATACAGTGTTCTGGAATACTGTCTTAACCCTTCTTTCAGAGCAGTCTGAGGGGCTGAAGTTGAGGCTGTTGGCCACAGAAATGCAATGCAGCCTCAGGCTGAGTCAGGTTTCTGCCTTCAGCTCCAACGATGGGGCACGCTAGGGGTGCTGGGTGATGGTTCTTGCGAGTACTTCAGTCTGCCACTAAAACGGATGCATGTTTTAAGATGGGACTGCTTGCAGAAAAAGAAGATGCCCAACTTTAGTCTCAAATAAAAGCAGAACTCCTATCTCTACTTCTAAATCTTGGGCCTAAAGCTTCTGGAAATGGTATAGTTTACAGAAATATATGCAGCACAGTATCACGTTCATTGCTCAGACAGCAGAACAGTCTCCTCCATTTCAGGCATTACTTGTACCCTACGGCTCTGCAGAGGCCATGTGTTAAGGTGGTTTCGACAGTTTGGGAAGTGATTGGAAAGAACCTGATCCCTCATAAGATGGAGCAAGAAGTATTTCTACACAAAAAGTCTACTTAAATATAATAAGACTTCTAGTAAAAAAGCTTGTGGAAGGAGAGGAGAGCGGAGGAGCTTGGCAGAGAGATAAGACAATGGCATTAAAATCCGTGCAAGATACTCTTGTTCAGGCAGACAGTTCAGGAGAACTGGGAGTGTGAAGCATGCTATATGGGAGTGGGGAGAAGCATGTAAACACAATACCTTCTAGACATTGCAAAGTATTTTTTCTTTCTTTGGTAGCCACTGTTTTAGTAGTAATGCATGTCAAAGTCTATCCATGTATAATGTATATCAGTTGGGAAATATTACAGAAACATAACTTAATCCTAGATAGTAGTAGTAGTAGATGTATGTTAATGGATACATTACGTTTATGAAACTTCTCTTTCAGCAAGCTGCTTCCAACAAACCGTACTGGACTTTACGTCTAGTTAGTGAACAGAAAGAGGCAGACACTCTGGAGGTGAAGAAAGACACGCAGCGAGCAGAGGAGATCAAAGCCATGAAACAGGCATGGGAGGCTGCAGAACCAGGAAGAGCTATCAAGGTAACATCAGAGTGCAATCTTTGTAGTAATGTTCCGTCACAAGTTCCAGGAGCTGCTGTGGTGGTAGAGCAACAGAGACCTGACTTCATATAGGTGTCCTCTTCAACCACTCCATGGAAGACAGCAAATTTTACACAGCTTAAGGAATCAAAACAGATTATGTGCACAAATTCTGGTCAGGAACTCAGATCATCTACTTTAGATTTCTGTAGATCAACGAGACTTTAGATTCTACTTTACAAAAGAGAAAAGTTTCTCCTTAGAAAGCCCACTACCTCTACACAATTGCATAGCTGCTACTTGTGACAAATTTAATGTTTAGTATGAACAGATTCTAGTGAGAAACACTGTTATAAACATGCCAGAAAGATTTCTCTTGAAGAGCTGGCACCTGGCCCTGTCATCATTCAAATTGTCCCTTGCAATCAGGATTCCCAAATTCATTCTGGGCTGCAGGTTACCCATGAGCCTGTATGAATTCACTGTTTTGGAGAAGCAGTACTAATCAGATGTCAGCTGCAGCAGGTCTCTTTTGACATGCGGTATGCTTAAGGTGGAAAAATAATACAGCTTCTTTCTAGAAAAGCAAAACGTTACACTGCTGATTCAGAATTGCATGCATCTTTACCAAAAAAGGAAAATAAAAGAGCAAAATGCAGTCTTTAAACTTACCTGACCGTCATCCCCTGTCACCACCACCAACAACAACCATTGAGGGTTACTCAGCCAGAAACTCCAGCTCAGGAGCATTTTGCCTTTTTTATATTACCTTTCAGAAAAGAACCTCAGACAGGGATCTTCCCAGGTACACCTGCAGATTTTCTCAGTTCTCTTCACTGTATCCAGAGCTCGAATTTTTTTCTGATACTACTTTATTAAATTCTGATCTCAGGAGAGATGCCTTACTGTGCAGCTTTGATTGGCTGTGCTGAGGCTGAAAATGCAGGTACAGCCTCTAAAAGATTAGCTGGAAGTGGATCCCCTTTGATGTGTAAAAAGTCTCTTCAGAATGCTGGTTCTATCACCGTTGCCTTTTTTGATCAGAAAATCAACTGAATTAGAGCTAAAGGCTTCCATTTTAAAATCCCCTTAGGTCTGCGACATTTCTCTAAAACAGCTGTCGTTAAGAAAATTGCAGCAGCTACACGCAGTACGCGAGAAAAGGTGGTCTAAACTGGGAGGTGTGCTAACAAGAATAAGTAGTTTCCTTTTTCCTTTCTTCCTGTTCACGCTGCCCCAACATCTGCCTATTCGAGGGTCACATGTGCCATGAATCTGGGAATTGGGTACCTGACTGCAGGCTGATCTTTGGCTTCTTGGTCCATTCTGCCAAACTGAGCCCTTAGAGAAAGCCTTGTGAGTCAAAGTCACCTTCTGAAAAGACAGAAGTGATGATGCCTGGGTTTGGCATCCAAGGTAATTGAGTCTGAGAGGGTTTGCAGCTATAGCTCCCATTTCTCAGGAGGAAGACTGTATCGCCAGGCTATAGGAGCTGCTAGGAGGAAGCGATGTTTCCCTAAGGAGGTGCAATAGGTGAATGTATTCTGACCATACATTCAGCTATGAGGGAACCTTGCTTTTCAGGCTTGGGAATTTTTTTTTATATCCAAATATTGTTTTAAACTGCCCAGAGATCAGTAATTTTCCAGCATTTCATTGCACGCTGATCTTCAGTGTAAGTATTCAGTGTCTCAGGACTGCTTCAATGGGAACCCTGCATCTTTTCAGACTCCAGTCCCAGGCAGAGTTGCATACTGCGTACTGCACTCTGATGTGAGACTTGTTATTGACGGCATCGTTTTCTCCTCTGGGATATGTACTAAACACAGCCAGTATGCATTGAGTGGAGTGAAACCTTTCGAAGTGTACTGCCCGCTTTCCCTTTTACTGAACTACCATCCCACAAAGGTTTACTTAGGGGGTTCTTATTTATGTGCTCAAGACATACTTGATAGAAATCAAAGATGAACTTTAAATACGAATGCTAATTTATTTCTCCTCTACATAACACATTAAAACTAAACAAATGAAGGTTCCAAAACATTACTAGAAAAATTGGATGTTTAATGTTGACAGGTTATTTCAGGGGAAAAAAAAAATCTATTGGAGACATGGCTTGAATATGACTGACAAGAAATGTGGCCCTCATCTTTTTATCTCCCCAGGGACTCACTAATGGTATTCCTGTTGTTAGCGGTGATGTTTTCATAGATCAAACCAGTGAAACATACACACCAGTAATATGAAACAGCATCATATCTCACATGCACTGGATTTGAAGTTTTACTGTCATATCGATCACTTATAGATTCCTACTGTTGAAAATTCCTTGGAATTTAAAGTATGTTGTAGAAGTTTTCTTATCTGGATTAAAACTTGGATGTCTAGGCTTTTCAGGAACGCATGCGGTTTATTAATAAGTATGCTGTGAGAGATTCGGAGGAGCCCATAGCTGGGACTGAGACTGCCAGTTTAACAGCTAGTTCAGGAGAAAGAGGTAAGGGTGTAACTTTCTGTCAAGCGCGTCTTCGGTTCATCACGTTCAGTTCCTTAGAAAAGACTTCAGCATTAAATACTGGTAGTAAAGGGATAGAACAGCCCCCATAAAGGTGTCCGAATGCACAATGGCACATTTAGCCTCAGTCTTCTCTATCCCTTCATTGCTTTAATTGTTGTGTTGCTGTGTTTGCAGACACAGATGCAGTCTCACTGCTCTTGGAGGCTGCCAAGTTACCCTTAAGCAAACTTCAATCAGTCTCTCTGTACTAGAATTCTAACCCTAAATTAACCTGAAATTTTTGGAAGTTCAATGGAAAATACCTACATCCTCAGTTCCAAGTTGGATGACAGAGGTCATTAGTGTAGAAATATCATGTCAGTGAGACTAATGCTTCTAATAAGCATTTTGTTTATGTTAATGTTCATGGAAACTATTCATGGACAGTGCTTGGGAAGTGAGGTGTCAAAAAGTGCATACTGAGTAGCATCAGCTTCCTAGCAGCTTCCATAAATGTTGTCTACTTTTATTTATTGGTTACAACTTCTATGGATTCTTTGTTTGTATTCTCTGGCAATGACTAGACTCTGATGAAAATCCGACTGGCTGCAAGGCTGTTGGTTGTGTGTCTTTTCTTCTGAGAATAATGCTGAGATCAGGCCATTACAAAAAGGAGAGTATAATACCCAGTCTGATTTGACAGTATCTGGTCATGACTCATGTGCCTGTAAGATTAGTATTTTGCCAGTCAAGTACGTAATCATCCTGGGAATGTTTCAGAACTTAAAGCAGAAGTAGTCCTCACCTTATGCCGTAGACAAACACATCATTAGATACCTCTTGCATTCCAAATGAACTTGCAAAAAATATTATTTCCTCTAAGTTACTGGATAAGGGCTTCAAAATCAATGGTCATCTGCCAAGAGCTTTGGTCTAGACTAAGCATTTGGAGTCTAATACATGTCTCATGAAGTAAAGAGGTGACACCCCAGTGACTGTCAGTTGCTGTGGTTTGGTTCCATAGAGCGCAGCAATAGGCAATAATGTGCTTGAACGTTCAGTATCGTAACGAGATTTTTTTATGTTCTGGAGAATATTTTCCTGATGGGCAGTGTCTAAGGTCCTTCCAAAGTCCATGTCACCCTTCTAGACCAGGACACAGGGCTGGTACATTTGTCTGTTTATAGACGTAAATACATAGACAATCTTTTTCTTTTTTTTTTTTTTTAAATGCTCAGAAACCTTTTTCCTTTTTTGATGAGAAAATTCCAGTATTATGTTTTAAATGTTTCAACTAATGACTACTCTAAGTAGCATTATAAGAGAGTTTTCATGGAAACAAACTACTGCAGTCATCATTAAATCTCATCAGGTTTCACAGGCATTTTCAGCACATCTGGATGAACGGGAAGCAGGAAGCGCTGGAATAATCACAATGCAGCTTAGCACAGTGGCCTGCTTGATATCAGTTATGTCATTGTATTGCGAGAATGCTACAGTAAAGCATGACATGGTTACTATCCATCTGGTTAAAAAAAGTCTAAATCTCCAGAATGACATATGTTGTCATGGCACCATTTCTCCTTAGACTGGTATTTTCCAAACTAAATCTCTGTGCAAAAAGGAATATAATTTTGGGGTTTTTTTACACTACAGCCAGGAATGAACAATCAGATTTGTATTGATTTTTTTTTTTTAATAAAAGTATGTGATTCCTTGCTGATTTGTTGTTATTATATTCTTTAGGCACTTTAAATTGAATGTTCTTGCTTAGTTTTACAAACCTTCTTGAATACTGTGGACTTAGCTAAAATACATGTATTAATTTCACTCTAGCATACGTGGGTTGTTTGCAGCATCTTTGTTTCCATCATGAGTCTTGGAAATACAAAGGCAGTAATACTATATCCTCTACAACCCATATTCTCATTTAATAATGTTATTTTGCTGGGCCAAAAGAAGAAAAAACTATGCAAGAAATTAGATGGAGCCTCCTCCTAGCATAACTGAATAATCAGTTAAATCTGTTCTGCTGTAGATTTTCTTACCACAGGAAAGAAAGCATCAGAAGCAGCTACTGATTCAAGCCTACACACACAGCAAAAGAGATGGGAGCCTATAGACCTAAGTCCTTACATGAGGTAAAGTGCAGCAGGAACAATTAAGGCCCAGTGAAACCACAAAATGAAAGTCTGGCTAAGGATTTTCATATACAGAAATTAGTAGACAAAATATATATTTTTATGCACTTGCATACTGTCTATAATTGGACGCAGTGTAACAGATGTGAATTGAGACTTTATCCTTCACATGTCATTGAAGTAAACTACAATTCTGTCACGTGCTTGTAAAAGTTGCTGTGAAAATCCTGGCCCCTGTTGTATGTGTCCTTTATGTTGAGTACACAAAATCACCCAGTGGTGAAGCAGAAGTGTAGATGGTATCAAGACAGAGTTTTATGCTTTGATTTTCCTGGCATGGATGTGTTTTAGAATTTGTGCTTTTCTACATCCATTTATAATTCATGTCCTTTCCTTAACATAATACATGTCTGTAAGCTGAATCACTGCGCTTCATGTAGTGAGAATGTGACATAAAAATCTGAAGAAGATGCATGTGCAGGCAAATATTTTGATTGGAGTGGTTATCTTGAAAGAAACACACAGGAAGTTTTTCAGGACATGATGTTAGTTTTAAATAATATATTTAGCAAATGCAGTCCAGTTAACAATAATAGTTAAGAGCTGAAATAATTATATTAATTATAATCTTTATTCAAAAGAACTGCATTCTTTATTACGGAACTTGATATGAACCTGTCTAGCTCATATACATGAAGCTGCATGTTTGCTGTGTTGTAGTTAGAACCCAGTTCATGCTTAAGTCCATTTGTATTCTATGTGGCATTTATGAAGCTCACTGATTTTTCAAAAGACATGCTGAACATGCCAAAAAAATCCCAAATTTAATTTTAAGTTGAAAGGGAACCTGCTGTTTTGTGGAAGTGAGTAACATTTAAACAGTAGAAAATAAAGCAAAATATAATCCATAGTCTTGACTCTTTTAAGTATTTAATTTGTCTCCAACTCCCTGACTTCTGCACTAGTCATTTAAGTCAAATTATAAAAATACGTTATCCACCTGATTGCCATTATACCAACGGGGGGAAAAAAAAATGCATTTGTCTCAATGCTGAATTATAATATCAAAAACTTCTGGATGACATTTATTGCAAATTAAAGATAAGTGTAACATGTAAGAGTTTTTCATATGCTCGAAGATGAGCATAATTTTACAAATATTTTTAAAATAGACACTCAAGTATTGAGAAGACCTGGCCTCAGAAATGTACTTTCTCATTGGTGTTATAGATAAGCACAGGGAAAATGACTCCTTAGCCATATCTAACCATCCAGTGGTGACGTTGCAGTATGTAAGCCAAATATATGCATATTAAGCAAAAATATGAACCACTCAAAACTTTATTTGAAATGAAAAATCTGTGTTTCCTTCAGAAAAACAACATCTGAGTCTGTGGTAAGAAACGAGTCTATCATTCAACAGCAAGAGATACGTAAAGCGGAAAAAATCAACCATTTCAGGGAACTTCGAGAGCTGGTTTTGGCACAAAGAGAAGAAGAAAAAATAGCCAGAGCTTTATTGAAGAAAAATATACTTGAAATGTATGAGAATATGCAGGTAGGTTTACAAGATTAGTTTCCAGTAACTATTACTGTGATGTCCACTGCTCTTATGAATATCTTGATTAACCATTCCAGAGACTTTTGTATTCAGTACCAATAATTAGAAACAATGAACAAGCTTGAGATTTTGCTTGGGCAAAGGTTAAAACTAAAGGTTCTAGGAGGAAAAAAAAAATAGTACTACATGACATCCTTAATATGACATTTTTGGTACTTTCTTGATACAGCTCTTAGCAAAAACTCAATTTTAAGAATATCATCATAAAAGGATAGTTATGGGAATAAATTGAGCATTTGACATACATGACCAGATGCATATTAGATGAAGCATCTCTGGTTTGGCTATTTTTTTTTTGGTTACGGAATTGTATAGGGCTGTTTGGAAGGTTATAAGGAACAAGATAGTTTACATAAGAAGGTGAGTTGCTCCTACAGCAAAGTTAGAGAACGCTGTTTTCCTGGAATATGCATGATGCCAGCAAGCAAAAAAAATTGCAATTATTAATCTTTGAAAAAACATGTCTGTAAATAAGAAATTTGGTAGCAGTAGTAGCATTTTTAGGAATAACTCAGCCAATGCATTGAAATTGTTACAAATATCTTAACAAAATTGGCTTAACCCTTGAGTGTCAACAGAAACAAAATGTTCTGTTACACAGTGGTGATACAGTAACCACTAGCAATTAGCTGGTGACTATTCAGAGCCCTTAAAACAGGATAAGAGACAGCAAAAATAATTTTACATCAGACCAACCTATTTACAGAAATCGTTTGAAAATATCTCCTTAACAAGTTCCCAGACAGCCTGATTTATATTACCTCACTGCAAGCCTGCAAGAAGCCATAGCTCTCTACCAGTAACTGATTGATCCTATAAGAATGCCTGTCCGGGTTTTCAGATGTTGCTATCATTTTGGATGCCTAAAATATTAGAAGGGCAAATTTTTATTGAGTAGTTCTTCGGTTCTTTCTAGAAAGTATGTCCACTAAAGATGTTTCACAGTATGAATTTAAAAGGAGAGTTACTTGTAAATATGCATAGTGTGCTGATTAGCACTTTTACAGGTTTTTTTTTTTTTCATCTGTAGAGCACAGAGAACTGTATAAAGGTATCCAGGTAGCCCCATCTTCCAGGCTGGAGATGTATAGGAAGGAAGTTTTCAGGAGTGTTCAAGTCCCACTTGCCCAGGGTCTCATTGAACACCAATGTGATTTAGGCTGCTTTAGTCTCCTGAAAGACTAAAGCTCCTAGGCCACTCTGGTATTTCTGAAAACTATGTTTTAAGGGACTTGTTTAAGACAACAAAGCGAGCCCGTAACTGAGGAGAGACTGGACCCAGGTGGGTAACTACTCTGTTGCCCTATCTCATTTCATACAATTAGCTAATTATGCCAGCAACTTAAACAGTATTTTCATGAAGCTTTTCTTCATGGGGAAGAGATTGACATATAGCTGTGTCACTGTGACAAATGAAGAAAAATACATGTAAAAAGAAAAGGAGAGATGCTTTCTTTGGGCTTGTAGGGTCACAAAGCAAAATATAACTGAAAGGATGCAGTTCCTAGTGATGAAATCAAGATTCATGTGGAGGGGGGGTACTGCTGTTTGTTTTTGGCTAGGCATCCTTAGATGAAGCACGAGACAGAGTTCACAGCATGCGGGAGGCGTACAGAAGTAAGCTGCTAGAGGCTGAGCGCAGAAAACAAGAAGAGCTGGCAGCTCATGAAGCAGTCCTGCAAGCAGAGCAAGAGAAGCAAAGCCCAAATGCACACAAAAAAAAGCACAAGAAAGGTTTAGGGGAAAACAAGTAGTTGCTAGCGCTGTTGAATTGCATTTAACCATTTGAGAAAGTTTATATGCAAAGATGAGAAGGAATGTTATTTTCAGTATTTTTTCCCTATTATATCACATTTTATCTCTTTGCCTGGTGCTAGTGAAGCAATTGATCTAATACTCTTGTTAACAAAATGTTTGGTATTTTGCTTCTCATAAAGGTACTCACTACTATTACAGTTTGTACGTTTTACCGAAATAAAGTTTGGCAATAAAAAGTCATTTTCCATTCAGATTCTTCTCTCAAAATCGGTGTCTTTTGTTCTCTTTTTCCAGTCAAAACAGGACCACTCAAGAATGAATCAGAGTTGAAACACTGAATGTAACCTATCAGTTTTGAAGTCATTTAACTTGGCAGAAAAACGAGCTCCTTAAGTGGATGACAATTTGTGGAGTTTCTAATAATTAAATAGTGGCATACCACAGTTTTCCTATGCAGGAATTGGAAGGATTCCAAAGCCTGGTTCAGTAGGCACTCATAGGCTTTCTGTGTACTGTAGTATTTTTCCCTTTCATCATTCTCTTAAGTGGTTTTGAATCTCACTACATAAACTCTGTAGTGGCAAGCTCATGGCACAACTTTCCAAGGCTTGCTGAATACTCCTTAAAACCCTCTTTGTTTATCTTTTCTGAGCTGTGTTTGGTCCATGGTGGCTTTGCTCAAAGTGATTTCAATAGACCTTCGGCTGGAATTTAAAAATGTTTCTCAGTGGTAGAACCAGCGTATGAATGAGGTGGCAATCACAGGCTTTCTACGTGAAGGGTGAAATATTTCCTCTAAGCTCTTGCTTCTGTTAGCACAGAATTCTTATATTTTTTAGTCCTGTCATCAAACACAAATGAAAAATGTGCATTCGTATTCCCTAGCTAGTGTTCTGTACTCAGAGACAATGGTCAAAACTCTGAAAATGGTGAAAAACCTCTCTAGACGAGAGTGAACTGTTTTAAATGGCTTAAAGAGTTTTCTGTGCATGTAGTCACAAGCAGAAGCTTGGGAAGTTAGTCTGCCTACATGCTGTATACATACAATATGTTCGGGAAGTCTAAAAGAATTTCATTATCCAGACAACACGAGATTCACGCATTTAATGCAAATCACAAGAAATTTTATCCCTTGTATTCTGGCTGCTGGTACTGCCTAGCCTTTGCATTCGAAACTAGCCTTTCTTCTGCATCCCAGCGGCCTACCAGATGTTTAGCTTCTGCTGGTTTTGCACACCTCTGTTGTATCAGTACCTTGCCACCTGGCTTGAACTCGTCTCACTTCTCTATCAGTTCTGCGATGTCTGTTCATTGTTCAGCATCCCACCTACACACCTGCTGTGATGGCTCTGCCTCCATTCGGCCTCCTTCTTCCCATACACCATAAAGTAACTGGCTTGGGTTTTCGTGTTTGAAAAGGAGCAGTTGAAACCAGAGCCCTACAACTGCACTAGTGATTTTTATTTCAAAGAGCAGGAGCTAAGTTTTGCTTTGACCCATGCAGGCTGCAAATAAAAAGCCTGTCAGTCTTGTGCTATAATTGCTCTGACTTTGTCCTCTCTATTTTGGAATATGGGCTATACTGCTTCATAATATTCCATCTTGTTTCCATGGCAATAGCACGTGTTGGTTGTCTTCTTATGTGAATCTCTAATGAGCTTCTGTAGAGGAAGATCAAGCTGAAGTTCTGTTCTTGATGTCACTGCAAGCTATAATGACATTCTGTTGTAAAAATCAATCCAATTCCAAAAGCCAGCATAATCGACATCTAAATGTCAAAAATTCAGCTAATAACCTGCATGATCACAACCCATCCCTGAATGTAATCAGCTATAAACTGACTGAAACTCAGACACAGTGTACTCAGATCTACATTATCAAATCTAGTTCTGATGTTATACACAATTCTAAGTTTCATAATTTCCTCATTTTAAGGAGTAATGTGGTATCGTCAAAGTCTGCTGTGTGGTTTGGGAATGTCTCCACTGGCTCATCTATCATTCCAACAACAGATACGATGAGGGAGTGAATTACTGTCACACTGTTTAATTGCATGTACTTTGGAATATGTAATGGTTTGAGACGCGCAGTAGGAGCTTTATTTAATCCCTGTGCGTATTCCAGAAAAAAATATCCACTTACCTCATAATGGAACCTGGTAGAGAAAATGCCTTGTTTGAATTGTGCCGAAGAATGTACATACATCGGACCCAGGAACAGGTGACTGATGAAATCTCATAAGCATCAGTTTTACATCAACGCCACAGCTCTGTGTGCTGTATTAAAGGCTAGGTTAGTGGGGAAAGAGGTACAAAAACTAAACCAAAAGGTAACTGTATTTCAAAATAGCCATTTAAGGAGCCATCATGTTTAGTACTTGACTGTAAGAGAAACAAACTAGTAAAACAATATGATGTGTTCAAATTGATGTGATTGTTGCCTCCAGTCTGTAGACCAAGTTTCCCAATAGTCAAATTTTGTGTTCATATGGATAAAGCATTTTTATTCTTTTGCCCTTTAGGAGTAAGGCAGCTTTTAAGCACCATAATTTTATGAAATTTAAGCAACCTTTATATCAAAGGAATTTATTGCCGTTATTCAGTGCAAGAAATTGCTCAAATTCTGTTTTTACAGATTGTACGTTTCAGAAATACCCAATATTGCATCAAGCATTCATATTTTCTTAAGGTTTCCTATAATAAAAGCTCTGGGCTTTGGACAGTCATAATTCCTGCTTATACTCAGCGTGGCCATTCAGGGCCAGACTCGGTAGGGGTGTAAGGACAAGCTTTAAGTTACGTGCTTTCTTATTCAGTAAAGGACTTTGGCAAAGGACTGAAAGATGGGGTCAAGCACTTGGGAAAGCTTTTCTGAATCATGACATGATTGCCCGATCTTTTAAGATGACAGTCGCGTTGGAGATGCGACAGAGCAGTGGCTGCATCAAAGGTATCTGGTGGCTTCAAGTCGCAGAAAGGAGGGTTTGGGGAGTGGGAGCAGCTGCCACTGCAGGGAGAGGGGTGAACAGCTGCCTTCTAACACTTCTTACAGTTAATCAACCCTGAAAGGTTCATCACCTACACAGCATCTAATTTTTGTTCATGGAAGACTCTGTATATGAAGAACAGCCCCCGTAACTATGTTGATCTCGCAGTGCTGAAGTTTAGTTGTCTTGTGACTTGGAGAGTGACATATTTCTCCCCCAAAATGCCGTCTTACTCCTGAAAACGCTATGGCAATAGCCATCCCTGTAGGTAGATGAAGAGGATGGGATGCTCCAACTGTTCCAAAACCCTGATCTGTCTCTGTCAGAAGATTGCGCACTTCTCACAGAGCTGGTCTCCGGTATGCTGGTAAGATTTTGTGTGATTCTCCCACACCTGAGTACCTCCAGCTCATGAGCCAAATACAGAACTCATTCCGATCTCTGAGTTTAAAATGCAGTTGGACAGCCTCTGAGTATCTGGTTGTGTCTGAGGACTTGCACAAAGGAGAGTCCCAGGAACCAGCACAGTGGCATGCAAGAGCCAAGCCTGGCTTTCCTCCCGTGGACCAGCCGTGCAGTCTGAGAGACCTGGTGAGCACAGAGCTTAGGGCAATGCTGCACAATTACACTTTTTTGTTGGCTGAAATTTAGACTAAAGATTTAGTGATTCTTCAGAGCAGGGGGCATCCTTCAGAGCATCTTTAAGGCTGTGCTGCATTTTGTAGTCATAAAACCAAGAAGATAATTTGTTTCTGTACTGATTCCTGATATTTATTTTCTTTCATATGGAGTAGAGCCAGTTATACAAAGGAAAATGTCACTGTTCAGCAGAAATTTTTTAAAAGTTTTGATGGAAACTGAAAATGCCACAGGAGAATGAAAACTTTTCAACATGTTAGACTGCATTGTGAATAATCCCTAAAGAACTCCTTAGAGTTTGCTTGCTTTTCTTCTACATTTTAGGAAAAAAGGTAGCATTCACAAAGCGAGGCAGGTACCGGAGAAAGAAATTAAGTCTTTGACTTGATAATTCAGTTTAACGGGGATTAACTCTCTAAAGAGTTAATCACTCCTAATAATTCATTGTTCTGCTAAGCTTTAGTGGTTTTCACTGCTTGATCCTTTTCTTTTGACCAGCTATTATGAACTAGAAAGGATCTTTTTCATTAAAATACATATCTGAAGTTACTTTTCAACGCAAGTAGCTTCATTAATCTTCAAATTACTTGTCCCATCTGCTTTCCTTTAATTTGGCTGGCATTTACACAATGAGTTACAGACCAAAAACCAGACCAAGCCCGTTCCAGGATGCCTCGCTGCTGAGACAAGCAATGTGCTGTGAAACCAGGCTCGGTTCTGAGCTGACAGTCTGCTCACCCCGGCAGTGTGCAACTTACCATCTACGTAAGGTCTCGTTTTAATACAAGGGAGAGACACAGCATTTATGCACATGCACAGCATTTCCCCTCCAAATGGCAAGAAAAGTGTCTACATATTTTGTCTGTCAGAAAACATAAGAGAACAGCTTTGCATAATCACACAGCAGTTTGCAGAATGAAAGAAATCTCACTCTCAGAGCCCCTTTTCCTCTCATTCATTTCTTGAATCAGCCCTAATAGATTCACGGTCCAGGTAATGTTTCAGTGATTTAATATTCTGATTATTTTCAGAAAACCAAGGTATTGTTGACCTCCTCTCCAAGGAGGACAAAGATAGAAAAGAAGTAGAAAGTCAGGGAAGGAGAGGAAACAGTCTGCACTGTATGAAGTGAGACAATAGCACCATGAAAGGTGCATTGATGATGCTTCTAGCCAAAACAAGAGGAAACAGATGGGATGGTCAGGTAGGACTCAGGACCTTTGATTTCTGTAGCAATAAGAATGTGGTTAGGGACAGTGGTTCAGGGACTGGCAGGCTAATCTGAGAATGAGATAACGGACAGACCTGAATGTAGCCAGGTCACCCCACTTTGGGCGAGATCTGGATGCACACTCCCCTGAAGCATAGGCTCCTCTGCCCAACACCTGGACTTCTCCCTAAGGGCAAGTGCCAAAATGCTCGCTCCTTCCAGGACACATAAGAGGTCTTTGCTTTGCACATGGTAGCCCAGGGGCTGGAGTGCTATCCATGGAAAGCAATAGCCAGGCTTCTGTACCCTTAGCCTGAGGGAGCTGAAGTGGACTCCGTGAGCACTGCCCCACGCATCAGGGCATCACAGACATCTCTCCCAGCTATGCCCGACTTGGGGCCATCGTGCAATGCTCACAAGACCAGGCACAGAGCACAGTAAGAGAGAGCCCGAGTCCGTCTGAGCTGGATCATTGCAAAGCCGGAACATGAGAAAAGGAGGGATACAGCAGCTGCATGTTCAGGCATGTTGGTTTAACTCGATAATACATCAGATTAATGAAGCGTCTTGCTAATAACAGACCACTGTTTTGTGGCCTGGAGCATCCTAGATTTAATTTCCATTCCATGGCTGGACATTTTACAGGTGGCAAACCCAGAAGACATCAGCTGCAGACAGGGTACAAAGCCACTCCAGGCAGTCAGCTGTGGCACAGCTAGGAACAACTAGGACTACTTCAGACAGAGAGAGAGCAGAAAGTGGCTCAAGGGACACAAAGGGGCACTGAAAAATCCATCCTTCCTCCTCTCTACTCTGCCCATGCCAGAGACCACAACGCAACTCCACCCCTTCAGCTTTAAGGCCACAAAATTCTTGTGTGTTTTTTTTTTTTTTTCTTTGCTGTAGAAAAACCTTGAGTTGGCTCTGGAGGCAGTTGTTGGCAGAGGCTGGAACCAGAGATCTAGAAATGCTGGGAAGACTAAAGCTGCTCCACTTTCAGCCATCTGGGGAGACAAGGGGATGAAAACTTGTATGTCACAAGGTTTTACATATCCCATAAAACTACAGATCTTGGGAACTGGAGAAAGATAAGACCAGAAATTAGTCACAAGCACCTAAAGCGATGATTATACTTTTCTCTCTTATACCACAGGAATGTGGCATGAGGGGATGCGAGATTCAGCTAAAGAAGCAATCAGAAGCTGCTTCCACTCACCTGTTCTTACTCTTGATAGAATGAGTTTCACAGCACTTCCCCGTCATCATCAAAAGCATTAGGAAAAGCATGGGAATGCTTTTCTGTTGTTCTAGTGCAAAAGGTGGGTTTCCCAAAAGCACATTTCTCAGTCTTGCTTTAGTGGCTTTCACAAAACCTACTCAGTGTTAACAGCTTCAAAGACTTCATTGGCATCTCGGCTTTTTTGAGGTTTTTTTTTTTTTTTCCTCCCATATATATTACTGGCTTAACACATTGCAGCTGTGATGTTGCAGATGAAAACTGTTTTGATAATTGGTGCTCTGAAATACCATTTTATGCTTTGACTGAGATATTCAAGTGCTGTTTAGGGTGTTTGTCTATATCCATATCTGCTTTCTCCTAAGGACTCTCATTTATTCACCACAAAACAAATAAAAATCTGGAAACCTGGCTGAGAATAACGTACTTCTCTGCCATGCCACTTACAAATTGGATGCAGAGAAAAGCACGTCAAGGTGAGGTGTCATTCTATTTCCAGCCTTCTCGCTGACTTTAGGAAGAGCTAGAGGTCTATTATTTTCTCCCACGTATTTACTGGCACATGTGCCGAGTATATCGTCCATATAATTTAACTCACAGCCAGCACTGGTACAACAGTGCCGGCATGCGGTGCAGAACAATCGCAAACCGGGTGCAAGACATTTTTTAAGGTGAAGTCCCTGCTCAGTGGAATTCAGCTGGAGTGTTGCTAGAGCCCAGGGCTTTGCCAGTGGGATGCACGGGGCAGGATGTCATGAGCTACTGCCCGTGACAGCCCAGGGAAGTGCTCTGCTGTCGGGTACTAGAGGGCACAAAGCCTCTTTGTCCCAGGTTCTTGCAGGGGTTCCACTGGTTTCGTTGCTGGTTTCATACTGTCGCCCTGGTAGCAATGTGGCTACGTGGGGAAGCAACACAGAGAAAGTGGAAAGGACTCTAAAGAGAAGCCCACAGAAAGGCGGTGCCACAGTCATGATTTTTGACAAAAACAGCACAGAGAGCAGAGGCAATGTCTAACTCTGGCCAACTAACCTGGAGGCTGAGTCATCCAGCCACTTTTAAAAATTCATAATGATGATTGTTGCCTAGAGGAATTTCTGAAGTGAGATGTGAGTTGTGTCAATACCAACAGGTCACACACACTGTGAATAAGGCAATTAACAGAGTGTTTAGCTTACTGAATGGCTTGTGATTTTTTTGTGTGTGTGTAGTCCTGATCCTTTTTTTCTCATGTAAAAAATCTAACATGTTTTATTTGTTAAAATATGACAGCTTTACGGTCCTTCCGAGGAGCCTGCACCTCCTACCAGCCTTACAGGTGTTCCCCGTCTCATAAAAGCACAAACCAGTCGAGCAGCCGAGCACACTCTGAGCGCTTCTTCACCCAGCTCGAGATCTATTATTTTTTTTTCAGCGTGGGGGCAAAAAGAAGCGTTTATCCACCACCAGCTTAGGCCCCAGCACAAGCCTAAGGCTCGCCCAAACCCCGGGCCAGACGGGCTGGTC